>NC_089249.1:245672609-245814666 GCF_963930625.1 Muntiacus reevesi
AGAAAGACTTATTGTAAAAAAAAAAAAAAATGTTGAGTGAACTTAAAAGCACGATTTAAAAGAATACAGAGAGAGTGACTATGAAAACAATTTGAAAAACTTTTTTTAAAAATTGGTGCTATACTACATTGTTAAGGAAAAAAAAATGATCTGAGAGGACATAGCACAAACTGTTACAGTAATTATCCCTTGATCTCAATCATCACGGCAAGGACCGGGGGAAATATTTGAAAAACAAGAAACTTCCATTTTATAGTTTTAACTTTTTCTTTTACGAGAGCATATATTTATTTCGTAACATGAAAAATAAAGTTTAAACTTAAACAGTATGGCATGAAAACATCCTTTCCCTTCAGAAGACTTCCCATGGGGGTGATGTTTAGTGCACACTCTGGAAAATGAACCTATGGAAATAAACTCACAGCTGCCCTTTCTAATAAACTGTCCAGATCTACTATCTGGACAGTCTGGATTGAGCCCTGCAAGGGATGGCCTAAGGGCCAGATTCCCCTGCCACCTGTTTTTGCACAGCCCCAGAGTCAAGAATCTTTTTATGTTTTTTAACGGTTGGGGGAAGAAAACCAAAAGAAGAAGAACTCATAATGCCATGAAAACTGCAGGCAACTTATATTTCACTGTCCATTGAGACAGTGCTGTGGAAGCTGGAGGCATCATTTGCACATGTGTTGTCTCCAACTGCTCCTGCAGTGCTAAGACAGGGTTAAGCAGCTGAGGCAGAGAACAGCATGGTGGCTTGTAAGGCCCGAAGATGTACTAGCTGGCCATTCACAGAAAAGTTTGTTGACTACTGGTAAGTGAATCTACCAGTGCAGAAACAAGCTCTGTGGAAGCAGGGAGTGCCATGAGTTTTTGAGCACAATTTTGAAAGCCTTCAGACCCTAAGATGATAAGAGAGTTCCTTTGAAGGTGGTTTTATGTCTGAGGGGGTAGACTAGACCCCACTCTCTTACTCAAATAAAATCATGTGCTTTGTGTAGTTCTGGAATGGCATTGAATTTTTAGGCTAGAAAATTTAAGAATCCATTCTGAAAATTGCCCCTATTTCTAGTCTTTTAGCAGAAATGTGCTTCAAAATTCCTAGAACCTTCCTCTCAGAATCAGTTACTGAGCACCTAAGCAGGCCTAGCATAGGGATGAGCACTTCATGTAACTAATTTCATTTTGGTGCTTATAAAACCCATTTCACAGATGTGTAAACTGAGGCCGAACATTTAAACCACTCCACCTGAGGTAACACAGACAATAAAAGGAAATTTGAACCCAACTCTGAATGACTCAAAAAATCATGATGGTAACCACTCTGATAGAAAAGAATAAGGGCATATTAAAATTGTATTTGAAAACATGAACGCTCTAACCATTGAATTTCACACCAGAAAGTACATGGCACTATCTTCTCAGTGCATATATTATGTATGCTGACTCATTACTGAATTCATAGACACTGGGACTCATCTGTTTCTACTTTTAAAACAAATTTAACTCTAAAATAAGTCAGTTCCATGATACAATCTTAACACACCCCTAGAATTTTAAAGGAGAAGGCAATGGCAGCCCACTCCAGTACTCTTGCCTGGAAAATCCCGTGGACGGAGGAGCCTGGTAGGCTACAGCCCATGGGGTTGCATCGGACACGACTGAGCGACTTCACTTCACTTTTTCACTTCACTTTCATGCATTGGAGAAGGAAATGGCAACCCACTTCAGTGTTCTTGCCTGGAGAATCCCAGGGACAGGGGATCCTGGTGGGCTGCCGTCTATGGGGTCGCACAGAGTCGGACACGACTGAAGTGACTTAGCAGCAGCAGCAGCAGCAGAATTTTACAAGTGACAACTTCAAGACTTCAGAGAAGTTTCTTACCTTTCATAGGTAACAGCTGGCTTATGCTGCCACCTTATGGATTAGTTGTGGTATGGCCTTAAAAATCCAAAGGACAGCAAAAGGATCCCAAAGTCTGAATATTTTAGATTTGAAAGAAATTCAAAGTTATCTCCTCTGGTTCCCTTGTTTTAATCGAGAAAAATTTAAATCTAGAGAGACAGTGTCACTCACTCAAGGTTTCACAGTGATGAGTAACAATGAAAGTGAGTGACCAGAACCCATATTTTCTGACCTCACTTGGCAGCACAAGACAGATCTGGAATCTCAAAACATGTTTTGAAAATAGAAAGAGTCATCTACTGAATTCACATGCTCTCTTTAAATTTTGGAGAACTCTGAATGATTGATAAATGTACTGTGAATTTCAATCAATCAACAGAGCATCACTTACGTGAATCTGGCATTCCTTACCTCCAAGGGCAAAATTGGGTAGGATCTACTTAATTTTGAAAGGAAACAGAGAGCAAATTAAATATCGGTGCCCAAAGTGGCTCATAAAGGGGAGAAACGATGACTTCGCATTTCACACAGGTGAGGTAACAAGGACACCAGAGATTCTAGAACATCATTATTTAAGAGTCACCCAGTTTCAAACTGTGCCTCCAACTTCCACTGCCTCCAAGGATGCCCCAGCAACACAAGCGTCCTCATCCTTGTGAGAGCCCAGAGTCACCACCTCAGGCTACTGCTTTCACGTGCTGGTATCTGCATGTCTCGGTGAAACACAGACAAGACTTCATCCCTACTCCTTCCCCCTGGACTCCTTTCTGTAGGGCAACACCTATCCCTGCTCTGCCCCCACCAGCTGATCAATAAATCTTCACTGTGGGAGTGGGCAAGGTGCACATTTCACAGAGAACCCTCTGGATTATTAGCAACAACTGTAATAAGTGGATACCAGGTACCACGTGCCTCCTTGATGCCCAGCACGGTGCCCGGCATTTTCCACGTTTGATCTCAGAGTGTTCTGTGCAAGGCACCATGGCTGTCCTCATCTCACAGCGGGAGTCTTATGGCCTCGAGAAGTCAGGCGACTGGCTCAACTGACAGAGCTAGGAAGGCAGAAAGCAAACTTCAGAGCCAGGATTTTCCACCTGCAGAGCCCAAGCTCTTGCACTCCGGGTGCTGTGGCCTTCGGAATATATAGCAAGAGCTCACACACACTTGCTCTGAAAAGATCAGTGCTGGAGGGTGACTAACCACGCTATTTCATGGCACAGTGGGAAGTGACCCAGTTGGAAGGGAACCCTAGTCCTCTGCTGTCTAGAAGGGTGCAGTTTCTGGAAAGAGATTCTAAAAATTATTCTTATTGATATTGCTGCTGCCGCTGATACAGTAAGGGAAGTAGTTGAAAATGCACAAAGCACTTTCACATTTATTTTCATATTTGGACTTCAAAATGAATCTATGAGGCAAGTAAACTTGGGCAGAATTATTGAAAGAAAGGGAAACTGAAGCCCAGAGAGGTCTTGTATTTTGCCCAAAGGTGCAAAACTAGTGCCAAATGCTACTAAAGGTAGAACAATGGTGTCTGATTACAAATTCCACTTCCATTCTCCTCTTCTGCGTCTGGGTATCACAGGAGTTAAGATTCCACAAGTGTGGGGAGGTTCTCGCCAACGGGCATTGGTACCTTTGTTCATTGACTTGTTCACAGTGGGAGAACAGATTCCTCACCTCTTCACAGAGCTCGCTGTGGTTTATCCACTGATCCCACCCTCCTGTGAAACCAGGAATGTCTCCAGTGCCTGACTTGGTGTCCGAGGGACAGTGTGGTCTGCAGTGATCACCCAGCTCACCTGGCTAACCATCGGTGAGGACCCTTTTAGAGCCAGCTTCAAGTTCTAGTTTCAGTGGCGGGTATGTAATTTCATTTTCACTCTCTGCCTTACCATGGACATGCCTCCCCTAATGCTTGGCAGCTTTCTTTCATCTTATTTGGTTGACCTTTCTGAAGGTGAACATGCTAGAATTACACGATTCAATTCCAACATTATTAATGAAAGAAAAAACCATTTGTGCGGTTGGTAGAGTGTAACACTATTGAGAGAAGCATCCTGAGAATCCACTTTTTGTCCTTTTCCCTTTATCCCCAGACTGCTGGCCTCCCGACTGATTCTAGTGCAGGAAGAGCACAGGGCCTGAGAGAAAACAAAATGGCTAATGCCTCGCGAAAGATGTTGCCTTTGAAATCAGCTGCATCCAATTTCTTTCCTCCTAACCCCGGCATTTGTGAGTGAAAATGAGCTTAGCTTCTTTCCCCTGTCTTCATTTGCTCCTTCTGCAGATCTTGGTGCCAATTCCTCCTACAAGTCCTTTATGCCCTTGATAAACTGAGGGCCCAGATAGTGTCAAATTTTGACGGGGCTCAATTTTGGCTTCAAGGAAATAGTGCAGCGAAGGCGGGACAGCTCTGATTCAGGAACCAGAAGAGAGTCCTACGTTTGACCTACTTCATCTCCTATTTGATTTTTTTGTGTGCCTCTGTGCCTGTTTCCTTCCATGCAGAATAAAGAGAGTCTACCACACTGGCAGTTCCTGTATGCCTTCTGGGGCCAGGGCTGGGCTTCAGGTCCTTGGACTTACCCCCAGACCCTTAGAGGTCCTCATTCTGCAAATCTTTTGTTGTTCTGGCTTGTTTTGTCTGTAACTGAAGCATAATTGCCTTACAGTCTTGGCTTCTGCCTTACAACAGTCACATTGTATATTTTATACATCTCCTCCCTTCTGAGCCTCCCTGCCCCTTTCCATCTCACCCCTCTAGTCATCACAGAGTCCCAGGCTGGCTCCCTGTGTTACATAGCAGCTTCCCACTAGTTACATATTTTACACATGGTGGTATATACATGTCAATGCTACTCTCTCAGTTCATCCCACCCTCTCAGTCCCCCACTGTGTCTCTATGTCTGTGTCTCTATTCCTTCCCTGAAAATAGGTTCATCAATACTATTTTCCTAGATTCCACATGTATGTGTTGGTATATTTGTTTTTCTCTTCCTGACTTACTTTACTCTGTCTTGGGCAGAGTAGGGCCATCTATGTTTTGAATGAGTTCCCTGTGGTTCCAGCCCATGGCCAGGCCTGGTGTAGATGGGCTAGATGATCCCAGAGTTCAAGGTCTTGATTCTCCAGTCTTCTCCTACCTCCCTGGGAGGTCAACGTGAGATCTGATTGTACTTCCCCTTTCATTTATACCAACCTAGCTCCCTTGTCTCCTATCTCCACATCGAGACGCAAACCCTGCCTCTCCCATTTTTTTTGCTTCTCTTTCTCCTATACCAGGACAAGCCTTCTCCCTCGCCCTGCCTCCTCTCTAAATATTTACCCTCCAACTCCTTGAAAGAACACCTAACATTTCTTCTCTGACAATTGCTCAGCATTGGACTTTAGGGTGTCCACCCACAAGCTTACCCTGTTTACTTAATGGTCTTCCGGCCATAGTTCATGGTCACTGTCTAAACACCTCATCCTACTAACCAGCATTTAGAATTTCCTCACATTTACCTACACACTCCATAACCTTTGTCTCCTGGAGCCCTTTCTACCTTTGCTGGCTCTCTCTGCATCCTCAGCTGGCTTTTCTGCCTTCACTACATCCTCTCTCAAGGTATTCGTTCCTGTAAGGAGGTGGGGTGTCTGCCTTCATCCTTCCATTCCTGTAGGGCATTCAGACAATGCCAAAGGATCTTCAGTTACCCCCTCTGCTAAGGAGACAATAGAGTGAAGGGTTTAAGAGCTTAGTTTCAACAGCCAGGAGACCTGGGGTTCAAACTCTGGCAAATGTCTTAACCTCTCCACACCTCAATTTCTTCTCCTTTATACCGAATGTAACAGTATAATCTTCCTCACACACCTGGACAATGCCTGACTATGAGATAATGTACCGATGGCATCAAGCCCAGCCTTTTCCTAAAAGCACTCAGCAACTGTCATTTGTTATCAATGACTTCCAAAATTATATCGACAATCCTGAACTCTCCCCTATGAGATGATAGGTATGAAAGCTTCAGTATAGTGGCAAGTCCCTATTCAGCACTTACACGCTATCATCACAGTAATGATATTTGACCAGAGGGAGGTGCCAGTCATCAGACACCAGTCCCCACCAAGGCATCTGTAGGTTGCCCAGCCCCACATTTCCAACTTCCTGTTAGACATCACCCAGGGACACTTCAAACTCAAGACCACCGAAATGATTTTCACTCTTCCTCTTGGGTTTCCTTCACTGGTTAACACATTACATCAGCTAATCTCCCAAGTACAGAGCATCAGTCATCCTCTCTTACTTCAGCCACTGAGTCTCCTCAATTCCAAGTCCTAAACGGCTCTGACTGTCCCTTCTGACTGTTACAGCTGTGATCATTCTAGTCGAGACACTCCTTCCCGTCGAATTATAGCAGGAGCCTCCTGGAGAGCCTCTCTGCCTCTGGGTTTACTCCCCTCCTGTACATCTAAAACTTTTTACAGAGCAAGTTTTCCCCAAACAGAGCTGAAAATGGCATTCTCTACTCCAAACAACATGAATGGTTCCTTGGAACCCTGGAATGAAGTCAGAATTCTTCAGCCCATTAATCAGTCCTTTAAGAATCTAGGCTACTCCTAGCTTCCTATCTCTGTTAGATTAAACTAGACTCTTAAATAATCAGAGATTCCATGCTCCTATAAGTCCCCCTATCTCTGCTCAGGCTGTTCTCCCTGCCTGTTCACTCTGCTCAATGAAATGTTCTCATCCATGAAGAACCAATTCAAGGATCTTTGAGAGAAATCATCCTGGCCCTCTTTCCCCAGTTAGCTTCTCTCGCTTCTTTGGGTCCCCAGGGCACCTCTTCATACTCTACCCCCAAACAAAGCCCACTGGATGGTGGCGCTCCACATAAGCTTGTCTCTCCCACTCCTTTAAGGACAGAGGTCAAGACTCCATCATTTTGATCCTGGTAAGCCATGTTTAATGAATGACAGATTTGAAAGCTCTTTACCAAGTATCATGCTACATATTTCTATGTATCCAAATGCAGTGCCAAGATAAAGATATAAAATCTCATCTCCAACCATTTTTCCCTCTGAGAATCCTTTGATTTTCTGGAAAGGCTTGCTCTGGACTGTGAAGCTTGAGCTGGTTTATTAAACAGAGAGATACAGTAAGAGAACAAATGATCCTAAAAGTCCCCCATCCTCACTACCCCACCATCCAAGCCTGGGACCAAAAAAACTACTGTAAACATCTCAAAGAGAGGAAAATGTGATGATTACCAGAGGAGGGTTTGTTTTTTTCCCCAGTTTTCCTGGGTTCACAGAGAAGCCCTCATACATATTTGGGTGGTTGAAATTTGAAATGATTTTACTGCTTAGACTTCATGCTGTTCATGAGCATAATGATTTACCTTAGGGCTAAGAAAAAGTGAATCGGCGGTAAAGAATCCTCCTGTTACCTACTAAGATAACAGTTACCTTTTGCATGCTTACTAGCTAGCCAGACACTCATCTAAATTTTTATATGCATGAGGTTACACAGCAGAGGCCAGAGACCCCCAGGGAAGAGTAGAGCAGCTGATAATCAAGCCCAGGCCGTCCCCTCTAGCAGCTCCAAGGCTGTGGGTTCATTTTAGGGTATTCTCTGCCCTTGCTGCTGTTGCTATGGCTATTAGTCTCTAAACTGTGTCTGACTCTTCGCGACCTCATGGACCATAGCCCACCAGGCTTCTCTGTCTGTGGGATTTCCAGACAAGAATATTGAAGTGGGTTGCCATTTCCTTCTCCAGGGGAATCTTCTTGACCCAGGAATCAGACTCACATGTCCTGCTTGGCAGGTGGATTCTTTACCACTGAGAGACCTGAGGAGCCCTTTTTCTGCCCCTGGACCCTGGTATTAATAAATACCTAAAGAAGTCAGGCAGGAGGAAGAATGGACAAATGAACAAAAGAACACTCCTTCCACTATACAGAGCCACGGGGTCAAGTGAGTCCACCCTCTGGGGCTTCAAGAAAGAAGATCAGTGTGTTTGGAAATAGGATGAGATAGCAGAGCTCCACCCAGCCTAGAGTGGACAGGCATGTATTCTAGAGATGATCTACCATGAAGAACTGAACAAATGAAGTGCGGTCAGTGGTCTCTCCCACTCTCTAAAATCCATAGGAAGGAACAAGCCACAAACACAGTCTTGACACCAGTGTGTCCCAGGAGGGCTTCATGGCTCACAGGACCCAAAAGTCGTCTTCAGTCATCAGACTCCATGACACTATGTTCAGAGTTCCCCTCAACCTAAGGGGCAAGGGAAGAAGAAGAGAGAGCCACACCCACGTACCCTTGGATGTGAGCAAGGCAGTGCTGCGGTGAGAAGTCGCCTCAGTGGTTCTCTGAGAGGTCCTGGGGAGCAGGACAGTCTCTGGTTCTGGAAGAGAAAAAAGTCTGATGAAAGGCAGCTAAAAGTTGGTGCTTGTGCCAAGATATTTTTATAGTTGTTTTTGTAGTTTTCTATGTTTATTTTAGGCAAGTACAAAGACAACTATAAAAATGGCCCCCAATCTCTATGTATATTTTGAGGCTTTCCTGCTGGCTCAGATGCAAAGAATCTGCCTACAATGCAGGAGACCTGGTTAGAAATATCCCCTAGAGAAGGGACATATTGGCTACCCACTCCAGTATTCTTGCCTGGAGAACTCCATAGACAGAGAAGCCGGGTGGACTACAGTCTGTGGGGCTGCAAAGAGTCAAACATGACGGAGCGACTAACATATATTTCAAGGTTTTTTTTTTCAAGGATTGTAAGTAATTTTTAGAATCTAGAGGAACTGTAAATGTTGTATTTGAAGATGATTATTTTAAGGACTGAAGGAATAAAACATACAAATTTGCTTAGGGTTCATGGACCTTAGGTTAGTATTCACAGTGTAATGGAATTAGCCAATTCATTACTGTAAAGTTGTTTAAATTAATCCAGGCCTTACTGAGGCAGTTGAAATGCCTAAGCCTTCAAACTGTCTCATGATTGTTTTCTAATATCTTTACCTCAGAATTAAGAGTTTGAAATGTGGTGAGAGCTTTGACAAGGGCCCATAATTAATGGAGCCAGTAACTCAGTGAGAGTTCCAAGGTGTAGGATCAAGAAGGATTCAGGAGAGAGGGTGGGAGGGAGGAAGAGAAAGGGAGAGAGAGGGGAGGTGGGGACAGAAGAGAGAAAGGAAGGAAGGAAGGAAGGAAGGAAGTTCACCATCAAGGGATATTTTAAGGCATCTGGAGGTCTTTCAGAGAGTTGAGCCCTGGCAGGATGGAACTGGTGTCTGACCCAGGGTAACATTTCCTGATTCTTTACTGAGTATCTGCAAGACTCCTAGGAGGTCAAGTTGAGAACTAAAAATGCTGATTTTTCAAAAACACAAGGGAAAAAAATAGGAACAAAAAAGGAAACCATAAGACAATGAAAAGGAACAATTTAGTGAAACCACACACCCCCACACACACATGCACACACAGAGTTATGGGATGAATTCCCACCTCCACGTCACTCCCACCTCTGCTTGTAAATTTATATTTAAAGCCCTAATCTCCAGTAACTCAGAACATGACTGTATTTGGAGATAGAGCCTTTAAACAAGTAAAAGTGATACCATATGGATGACCTTACTCAAATATGACTGATGTTCTCACATAAAGAGGAGATCAGAACACAGATACACAAAGGAGAAAGAGGATGTGAGTACAAAGCGAGAAGACAGACATCGAGGAGAAAGGCCTCGAAAGAGACCGACCCTGCTGACCCCTCAGTCTCACACTTCTTGCCTCCAGAATTGTGAGAAGGAAACTTTTGTTGTTTAAACTGCCCAGTCTGTGGTGCCCAACCCTGACAAACTCACACACACACACACACACACACACACACACACACACACACTCACACACACACACACACACTCACACACACACACACACACTCACACACGCACACGCACAGACTCTAGAACGGGTTGCCGAGCTGCCCCATTCAGTAGGAGAGCCCTCTGCCAAGGGATCCAGGGTACACCTGAGCAGCGGAAGGGAAAGGATGGCCAGGCGAGCCGGCTACCTGCCGTGAGGATGGGCCCCTCGGTGGAAGGCTCCAGGGTCAGCAGTGTCGTGTCTTCCTCGGGAAAGGAGCCCAGCGTTGTCAGAGGGCACACGGAGGCCGCGGTTGTGAGCACAGCTGTGGTTCTCATCTGAAGTGGTGGAGTGGATGTGAGCTCAGAGGTGGTCACGACTGTTGTTGGCAGCACAGCTGTGACTGTTGTCATGGCAGTGGTGGTGTAGGTGGTGGTGGTTGGGCGGCGGGTGGTTGTTGAGCGGGTGGTTGTGGGGGCTGTAACCAATAGAAGATATGTCTGGTACCAAGAGGAGACCGAGGAAGAGGGAAACACCACAGATATTGCTGGTATCCATCCCTTTGCCTATACTTCTACAGCCTCACCTGGTCCATGAGCCTGGGCCATCAAAATGCCTGGGAAAACTGGGATTCTAAACTCAAAACCTTGGCCTTTCCAACCTATTTTTCACACCCTGGCTAGAGTAATCTTTGACAATGACAAACCTAAATATGTCAGTCCCCAACTTAAAACTTTGTTTTAACTGAGTTCTCCTTGCCCTTCTGGTGAAGATCCAATCCCTAACCCCACCCACAGGGCCCCACTTGATCTGGATCTTTCTTTTCAACCCCATGCCTCCACTCTATTCTTCTCACATTCCCTTGCCCATGGGCCTTTCTTCAGTTCTTCAACTATATTATTGACCTTCCCTCTGGAGGAACTTTGTACCAACTGTTTCCTAGCCCCTCTCTTCCTTAGACTGACTCCTCCTTAAACCACATGTCTCAGCTAAAAGGTCACTTCTGCAAAGAGGTCATCCACAGTCTACAATAACAATGTTTTTTTCACACTCATACTTGACCACAGATGTTGTAGCATTTCCTAAAGATACATTTATTTGTTGATTGTTATATAATGTCTGCTTCTCCTAGTACGTTGTAATCTCCACAAGCGAAAAGCAGGAATTTATGTTGTTCTCTGCTACAAATCTATTACCTATCATGGTATTTGTAGATGTTCCTAGTAGATCTACAGTAGATCTAATTAGTAGATGTTGCAAAAATGTGGCATGAGTGATTGCATCAAAAGGAAACCCAAGCCTAACATTTAAGTCAAGCAAGATGAAAAGCTCCAGAAATTTGCTGCACACATTGTACCCAAGTTAACAATTGTTTATTGTACACTTGAAAATGTGTGAAGGGAATAGATCTCATTCTAGGTGTTCTTTCCACAATAAAAAAAAATCAAGATCTAAAACAAATAATTTCAAAGAGTGTAAAGACTGGTTCACGCCAAAACTGCTCACCCCTTAAACATGTGAATTTGGGTTCATTAGCAACAGATATTCTATACATACCACCCTTTCTTAAATATGCCAAATTTCCATTAACCCTAATGGACCAGAAAGACATCATTAGTTTCAAGTGAGCTGAGAAATGATTTCATAGAATATTGAGGTCAACTAGTATTTTATAAAATAATAATAATAACTGGTTATATCAGGTTTGGAAAGCAAAGACTTGGATTGGCATCATTTATCTTCAACAAATCCAAATAATACCTTCTATCTCACAAAGTTGCTTTAGGAGAAAAATACACTAATGCTTATCAAAGTCTCTAAATAGAAGCATCCATATCAGTTCTTCTCAAATTTTAGAGCCCATGAGAGTCACCTGAGAAGCTTCTTATGCATATGGCTAGTGAGAACTTGCCTTCCGAGATGCCAGTCCAATTAAGAACAGAGCCCAAGAATCCTTGGTCCTTGGTGCAGGCTGAGCACAGAGCTGACTTTGAGAGGCTCCTTTCCAGACTAGCAGGAATGGTGATTATTGTTTACATAATTCAACCATAGACCCTGCATGCATGCATGCAGCTCAAATCTTTAGGAGTTCTGCCATATTTCAAATTTTATCAAAAGCAGCTGATAGTAGCAGAAGGAAAGACCACCTAAAAACTGCTATTTATGATTGTCTTCAAATCTCCTGCCCTTTTCCCTCACTGGAAGTAGCCCACTATTGGTTTATGGATGAAGCTAATGCATAAACAAAACATTTTATTTTGTTTACCTAGTGTTTTTAAAAATTTTGTAATCTTTGCCAACATGCAAAAATCAATAGAGTTCACATAAAAACTGACAGATCTGAAAGCCCTTGGCCCAAATTTCTTCAGTTCCCTAGATAAGAAGCAGCTGCCCTCTTCAGATTGACTTTGAATTTCACTGGTTCTTTTCCCTACCCCCTACTCCTCACCCTCCACCCTCTCATTCATTTCTGTGGGTTCCTCAGCTCCCACAGGCAATTGCTCCAGACTGTGGCTCCTCTAATCACAAACACGTCTCAGGTTTAATCTGTCCACTCATTGCTTAAGCAGCTTCAGTCTCTCTGCCACCACCCTCTAACTCCATGACCCATGAACACGAACTTCTCCACCCACAGACACAGTCCCGTGTGCTCACCTCTCCGCAGATCCAGGCGGATGTTCATCTTCACATCATTGAACCAGCCAGGCACCTCTATGCGGCAGCAGTACACACTCTTGTCACCTTCGCTGGTGTTGATGATGGTCAAGGAGACATCCCCTCTTTGGATAATCCCCTGAAGTTGGTATTTTGGCGACTTTCTTGAGACCACCTTTGTCCCATCGGTGTAGAGAAGCTCGTCATTGCATTTGGAGTTGGGACACTCGCCTTTGCCCCAACACATACTATTACCATTCGGAGACCAGGATGAGTATATACAGGGCAGAGTCACTGACTGACCCAAAAATCCTCTGATGACAGTCTGTGATGCCTCTGGAGCTGTGAGGAAAGATGAGAAAATTAAGCTGTGAGATATTGAAATCTCTCAAATATGCTCCACAGGGATCATGCATGCAGATGCTTCCAGGAAAATGAAGAGGGTTGTACTGTATATGTTTCTTTAGCCTAAATTCTGGCCTGTCCTTTGCTGCCACCAAACTCCTAACTTCACACTCTGCTATCCTTCAAGTGGGAACAGCTGACTACCCGAGTCTGAACCCATCTCTCCTGCAGATTTGCTGATTAATTTGCTAATTTGTGGATCTGCTGATCTTGAGTACCATTCAATAAAACAAATTCTCCAGTGGAAAATTCTGACCCTTTAATCTAACTGCCCTAACTCATATAAACAAGTGTAAGTAGCACTCTAGCCAGTGTATGTCAATAGGCAGTGATTGTGTACTACTGACATGAATGCCTCAAATGGGTCTCCCTCTGTCTTCTACCCCAGAGTGTACTATGGCAGAGTGTACTTAGTTCAGTCACTAAGTTGTGTTCGACTCTTTGTGACCCCATGGACTGCAGCACACCAGGCTTCCCTGTCCTTCACTATCTCCTGGAATTTGCTTGGAAATTAATTGCTCTAGACCATTTGTTTGTTGTTAGAGAATATGAAATTAGGTGGAAGTTTGTGGATTTTTTTCTAAGTTAGAACTGGAGAGGAATCATAGGAATTCTTTAGAATGGCAGCTGTGACTTAAAGATGCTGGAAGATTAGGTTGATCATGTTAGCTATATGCAGTGGAATATATCACCATTTTAAAAATGCAGTATCTGTGTTTCCCAACTTCAACTGATCATCAGCATGACCTGGGGAGCTTGTTAAAAATACCTGTTATCTTGCCCAACCCCGAGTCAGAGTCTCAAGACTGAGGCCCATGGCAATGTATACAACCAAGGTCACTGAACACTCGCTCTGTGCCTTTTCTAAGATAACTTCCATCTCTGAGAATCTACGAAACTTTTCCACTGCTGCAAATATTAAGCCCTCTGGTTTAACTGAGCATCAGTGATTGTTCTCAATCAAACCAAGCTATTGAAGGGACAGCCAGGCAGGCCATAGCTCCAGATCGTCAGGACGACATCCCACTCCTTCTTGGGTACCTAGATCTCTGTTCACTGTTTTCTTCAAGGTGCCCTCCTATAAGACTCTCCATTCACTACCTCTGTTAACCCCGGCAGCTAAATTGTGTACGACATGGCCAGCAGCAGTGTGTTCCTCCCTGACACAGCAGTCAGCAGCTCCCAGCTGTCCTTATCTAAGAGAAGATGAGCATGAGTCCTAACAACTGCCCAGGGAGCAAGCCAAACGATGTGCACGCTGGGTTTTCCAAAGTTTGCTCTCAGGATGAAAGGTCCCTGTAAATTCAGACTTGCCTGGGACCTTCTCTTAACCTGCCGTCTCTTTTCCTTGCTGCAGTGGAGATAGTCCACACATTGTACATGCTATAGAAGCCCATTTTGCCCCACCCCATGGAGCTGGGGAGTGGGGGTGGGCTGGGTGGGGGGCGGGGTGGGGAATAACTGTCATCATCCTCAACTGTCATAGCAGTGCAGAACATGTGCACCAAAACCCAGTAATTTCTAAAATATGAGCTTGTTCTCAGAACTAGTTGGTACATTAATTTTAAAAATAAGTGACAGAATTATTTCCACTGGAGATTCAACAGTTTATTTTCCCAACTATCACAGTACAGAAGGAGGCACCGCATATTCACTAAAGAAAGCCTCTTCCAGATCAAAACAAACTGGCAAAGGACAAAACGGGCAATTCATAGATAGATAAGGAAATATGAGTGGCCAGTAAATTTCCCTTATCAGACTGGCAAAAATTTAGAACACTGATAATAACAAGTGTTGTCAGGTCAGGGATCAAGCAAATGACTGGAGTAACCTGGAGTGAAATGGGATGTGAATTGGTACAGCCACACTGGGGTAATTTTGCAGTTTTGGTTAACACTAGAATGGAACTAAGCCTGAAACATTGCATGGTGTGTTTTCTGCTGCAGAAAAGCACACAGGCACAAGGAAGCCAATTTGAAAATGTTTACTGCCAGGTCATATGTGTGGGATGGAATCAACATGTGTATATGGGTAGTGGCTAACCCAAGGCACAGTCCTTCCGTTGAACTACACATACAAGATTAATAGAATGAGACAGATTTATAACTAATGGTGTGAAAACTCCAAGGCTTATTAATGCATGAAAAGTGGAAATTTCAAAATGACATTTAAAATACAAAACCATTAAAAAGACAGTTTGCAGGATTTGTAGGCACAGACATATGAAAGTAAATGTATAGAAAAGTGGCTGACGGGACACACATCCAACTCCCTGAGTCAGCATCTCCTTGATCAGAGACTGGGGTTGAGGGTAGTAGTGTCAAAGGGGATATTAGCTTTATAACAATTTAATTGTTTCACCAAGGGTATTTCTGTACTACTTATTTGTTAAAAATTAATGTTAAAAAAAGGAAGCAGGCGTGGCAGAAACACACCCATTATGCTTACAATGAAAACCTCATTCTGCCAGTTACTGCTTTTGTGTTCTCTGGAGGAAAGCCACAATAATCCTGATCTCATTATCTTCATGTGGCAAAGGGGAGAGAACATGCTCGCCTCAGAAATAGTCCTCAGGTCCACATGAGGTGGAACATTAAATGCCACATGAAACAAGCTATTAAGACAAATCACCAAGCATATCAGAATGTAGAAATAGGAAAGAGACTGTTCTTTCCAGCTGCAAAATTATCCTGGAACAAAGAAATTAAATCAATCTCTCTTTTCAGCAATTACCCAGAATGGTGGGTACAACCTAGGTTCTGGCACCAGCCGGGTTCCTTCTCTAGCTGGTGACCTTATCCAAGGTGTTTCCCCAATCTGGGTCTCAATCGCATCATTGACAGAGTAAAGGGTTTGATTTGGCATCTCTGAAGAGTGATTCAGCGCTGATCCTTAATGAGTCCAAGTAGTGTCTTCTAAAGGGTTATTTTAGAAAAGGCACAAATTAAAAAACAAAAGAGATCATCCACCAGGCACTGTCTTCTTCAAGTGGGGTTGGAGAAGCTCACTCACTCAGTGTCCAGCCAGTGGCTGGAAAGGTGACCAGCAACCATCACCAAAGCCTCCACACTGCCAGTCCACAGAACAAGATAAGACCAGGCAAAAACAGTGATAAAGAAAGTGACAGGAACTGCTTTCATTCCATTAACTCCCATAAGGTATCTGGAGAGAGAGTTGGTTAAATGAACAACTACTACAGGGTAATAAGCTCTCTAATGGGGAGACTTCAGAGAGGACAGGAACTCATAGCAGACTCACTTAAACCAGTTTGGAGGCTACCGGTGGTCAGAAAAAGCCTGATTTAGCTGGAGACCTGAGAATGCATGGAGTTATAGAGGAAAATAATAAGCAAAGATAGTAGGACAAAGGTTTGTTTTCTTGAAATACAGGTGTTTTCTCATGAAGCACATCTGAAAGTTTCATGTGCAGAAACTAGGAATTGTTTAAACTGCAAGGGACATTAGATGTTGTCTAGTCCTAGAGTCATAGATTGTTAAAACTGGTATTATCCAGGTCCCTCCTTTCTTACATGAAAGGGCCATAGTCTTCAGTGTCAAAGGATAATAACCAAGATGTGACTTCAGCTCAGCCCACAGCATCCCGTCCTATAACTCAGGATGTGAGGGTCTGTATGAGTCCACACTGAGTGTGTACATTTGCATCATCCAAAACCTGGAGACCATGTGTGGAAAATATAAATTTTATCTGGACACCTGAACCCCCGCAAAATAAAATAAACCAAGAAGCAAATAAAAAATCCTAAAAATAAAGATAAAATAAGATTTATAATAATAGCTCTTAGCAGAACAAATTCCCCTGGTGTTTACTGTGCTAGTAACCCCTGTAAAGGACGTTTCTTTTCCCCATGTTATCCCATCCCTTATCTATATTTCTTCTAAAATTGCCATTTCTGGTATTAACATAAATACCCCCACCCTAAAACATCCAAAGATCTCAAGATAAACCCTGCGTCACAGATAGGGAGAGAGACCTTCCAAAAAGAGAAGCTGAGTGGATGCAGGAAAGCAATTGATTTCTGTTTTATAGATCAGCCATGGGAATCCATCACAGGGTGCCAAGTCCTCAGGGATTCTTGGATGGAAGGACTGAGAACACTTACTCAGACAAAGCCGCCCAAGTTCAATCATCAGCCAGAGAATCAGAGGCCCTTTGGACATTTTGGCTGTTTGCAGATGTCAGGAGTCTGTCTGTCTGTCCGAATTCCATTTCTTATAGTCCAGTTAATGCTGACAGGGTGGGACCTCTTAGGTTTCATTTCTCTTTTTGCCTCATAATCTTCCCTTTCTTTCTCCTGAATGGCCTCTCTCGATCTGGGATGTATGATGAAATGTGCTGAGTACATTTCTCCTGGCCATTAGTGTGTGTGCAGACACATGGAGTGTGTGGTGTGGACATGCATGTACTCCGTTGTTCAGTTATATAGGGGGTTTCCTACATGTCCATGAGCACCTATGCTTATGTACATGCACACTCATACACTGTGGGAACTTGGGAATTTGGCTCTGATGCCATTCTGAGTTCTCCCTCTCCCAGAACCTTAGCCCCCTTGCCCTAATAATGGAGAAGTAAGAGCAGGGTTGAACTCCCCTAGTGGCCCAGTTGTTGAGATTCTGCCTGGTAGTACCACGGACACAGGTTTGATCCCTGGTCCAGGAAGATTCCAAATGCCACGGAGCAACTAAGCCCTCGTGCCACAACTACTGAGGCCCACTCACCCTAGAGCCTGATCTCTGCAATGCAAGAAATCACCACAATGAGACGCCTTCACACTACAATAGAGAGTAGCCCCTACCCGCCTCAACCAAAGAAAGCCCATGTGCAGCAATGAAGACCCAGGGCAGCCAAAAATAAAAAATTTAAAGAAAAAATATTAAATTTAAAAAAATAAATAAAAACAGGGCTGCCATCAACCATCACATGAGCCAAAACACCATTAGAGTTTATTGGGCAAGGAAAGAAGAGAGTCAATAGAGGAAGCATACGGTGATAGTCACCACACAGGCTCAGGTAGCAAAAAAGTCCACGTCTGGGCCCAATTCCACCACTTGTAGTGAAACCACTTGATGGGGAAGAGCACACAAGACAATTCATGAACCAGATTTCAGGGCTTGAATCTCGTGATACTTATGGAGCTTCTGGACTCTATGGATTCAGCAATATACCCAGGACCACAGAATCAGTTAGAGGAGGAATCAAATCAGTGCTCACCTATCAGATGTGTTTTCTAAAATAGATTTATTTCATCATCATTAGTTATTGGATGCTTAATTAAATGATAGGCACTCTGCTAATGCTAATAATGTAGATGTATTATATTTAAGCCTCACAACCCTGAGAAATAGATATTATTTTTCCTATTTAACAGATGAGGAAACTAAGGCTAAAGGGAGCTAAAGAAATGACATTCATAGCAAAAACACAGTAGAAACAGAACTCAAGCCAAGACTTTCTGACTCCAAAGTCCCTGATCTTAATCACTGCACATTCCTTTGATCTGTGACCCTTAGGGCAATACACCATAAGACCAAGCTTATCAGTGTCTAGCTCCTGTCTAGCCTCAGAGAGGGAATTTAAGGATGCACAAATGTTCTGGAATTTTAAAAAAATATCTCATTTAACTGTAACCAACCAAATGAGCCTTAAACCTTCACATTTCTCACACTGAAGGACTAGTGAATATACAAATGTTGGGTGAGGCCCTGGACTCAGAGAAGGCAGAACAGGGAGAAAGGGATAAAACATAGAGGGATTCAGAGAAAGTCTTCTGAAGAATGCTCACTAAACTGTAGAATCCTTTCTCACCTTATTCCCAGGTACCTGGGGGATAGAATATCTGAATAAACTGAATGGTCCAAATAAAACACTTAAAGATACTGAGATTTTCATTGTCCTAATATTATCACCCAATCTCCCTTCAATAAAGCCATCCATCAGAGCATGAGTTTAAGTCCTGTATGCACCTCTCCTAATTAGTGTTTAGGCCGTCACTTTTAGGTATGAATAGACAACTGAGGGTCTCCAGCTGCTGCTGCTGCTGCTGCTAAGTCACTTCAGTCGTGTCCGACTCTGTGCGACCCCATAGACGGCAGCCCACCAGGTTCCCCCATCCCTGGGATTCTCCAGGCAAGAACACTGGAGTGGGTTGCCATTTCCTTCTCCAGTGTATGAAAGTGGAAAGTGAAAGTGAAGTCGCTCAGCGTGTCCGACTCTTAGCGACCCCACGGACTACAGCCTACCAGGCTCCTTCGTCCATGGGATTTTCCAGGCAAGAGTACTGGAGTGGGGTGCCATTGCCTTCTCCAGACATTTCAGGAAAGTCTTCCATATGAAAAGGGTACACAGACATCAAAGAGAGCAGAAGAAAACAAGCAAGAAAACCAAAAAAAAATCACAAGTATCTTTCAAGGAAAAAGGAGAAGGACAGAGAAACTATAAAAAGGAAAACATCAGAGAAGAGAGAGATATCTTAGAAACTAAAAAGACTATACTCACACCAAAATTTTGTGGAAGGCTTGAAAAACAAACTTAAGTCTTCTAGAAAACATAACTTATTTATAAAGTCTAATGGTTAGAGATGTTTCAGAATATTAAAACAGAAAACAGAGAGGAGGAAATTGTTAAAGAAATAGCTTTCTCAATTTTTGTAACTAACAAACAGGAGTCTCCATTGCGGGGGCCAACCAAATCTTAAATTTCATGAAAAAAGAGCCCCACAAAATAGTATGTTATCATGAAATATGAGAATATAGACATGAGGAGAAGATATTAAAAGGCTCCAGAGTGAAAACAAAGAATACATATTGTATTGCAAATGTTTAGTATCAGAAAGGCATTGGTCTAAATAGATAATCTAGAAAATAATGCGGGAATGCTTTCAAAAGTCAAAGGGGGAAATAATGGTCACAATAACAGAAAATCTTGCTACTGATTTGACATAAAATTGTCATATGGCATCATGGGAAGATGGGCAGACAAAAAGTAGGGTGGTGGTGGAAGAGAGGCAAACATTATTTGCCCTTATATGAGGTCAATAGTTAATGTCCAAATTAACCAAACAATATCAGCGTAAGCATAGTAATAGTAATACAGATGTAAAAACAGTATTTCAAGAAGAAAAGAAAGATCTCAAGAAGTTAAAATTTTATGCAAAGGAAATTATGAAATTGACTATATTTTTAGCAATAAGTCTTTTAAAATATCTAGATTCTTCTAAATAATTTAGCATACTCTATGGTATTTAGAATACATTTTCTTAAATGTACATATTGAGCACAATTAGCACCCAGAACTTAGGTTTCAACATTGCTCTCCAACAAAAGGAACTAGAGTATCTTGGGAAAATGGCTGATTCTGGGAGTGAGGCAGGAAATATTTAAGATGAGTTTGGAGCTTCTTGCAGTGCTAGGAAGTAGAGAATGCTCAAGAAAAACAATCCATTAATTTAAAGTTGGCTTATTAAAAAAGGACAGAGGAGACAACTGAAAGAGCTCACAGTGACCAGAGCTGGAACAATCTGAACAACAAAAGTAGTACTGTGTTATAACCCAAAGTAGTAAATGATAAAAAAAAACCTATGAGTCCATACTGATATACTAAATAAATGAATCAATACATTTGTGGGGGTGAAGAGACAAATCTTCACAGAAGAATTCCAAATAATTGATGTAGATACTCACCCCTCAAGGAGGTGAAGCAGAACTCCCCTCCTCGAGTGTGGGCAGGACATAGAGATTTTCTTCCCTAAAAATACAGAATGGAGAGGGAGGGAAAAAAAGACCAACTTTCCAGTGGAGAAACCTGGCAAACACTGCCTGAGGCAGGAGGTCAAGATAAATGTCAAGAGAGAGAAACTATGTTGACAGTTTGAGAGATGCGAGGCAAATGGGACACAATTTACCTCTGTGATCTCCTCCCATGAACTCACAAGCTAAGTCTAGACACAGGGAAACCATCAGACACAATTAAACTGAGGGACTTTCTACAAAGGATCTGACAAGTGTTTCTGAAAACTGTCAAGGTCACCAAAAATAAGGAGAGTCTAAAAAAACTTACAGCTAAGAGGAGCCACTGGAGACATGGCGATTGAAAGTAATGTGGTATCCTGAACAGAGTCCTGGAAGAGAGAAAGGCCGTTACAAAAAAACTAAGGAAATCTTTGGACTTTGGGTAATAATAATTATCAGTGTTCACTCAGTAACTCATGAATACACCACGCTTACGGAAGATGTTAACAATAGAGGAAGCTCAATATTGGGTATATGGGAACTTCCTCTACACTCTTCAGAATTTTTCTATAACTCTAAAGCTGTTCTAAAATATAGTAAGTTTATTTTTAAAGAAGTACATGTACCTTTATTTTACAAGTGAAAATGTTAATAGTAATTAGGTATTTAGAAGTGCCCACATTAGAAAATGTGAATAAGCTTGAATGTTTTCTCTTCCTAAGATAGCTTCAGTGGATAGACTTCAGGGAATTCTTAAACATCCTAATTCTGGATGGTTAACTTCTATCATTGGAGAAGGCGATGGTACCCCACTCCAGTACTCTTGCCTGGAAAATCCCATGGATGGAGGAGCCTGGTGGGCTGCAGTACATGAGTCCATAAGAGTCGGATGCGACTGAGTGACTTCACTTTCACTTTTCACTTTCATGCAGTGGAGAAGGAAATGGCAACCCACTCCAGTGTTCTTGCCTGGAGAATCCCAGGGACGGGGGACCCTGGTGGGCTGCCGTCTATGGGGTCGCACAGAGTCAGACACGACTGAAGTGACTTAGCAGCAGCAGCAACTTGTATCATCTTATGAAAGCATACTATTTTGGGGAGGAGTGCAGTTCTAGATGCTTCATGTGTTTGCCACCTTCTCTGTGTATGCAGTGTATGCACTTCATGTGCATGCAGTTCGCCTCTGGAGCATAAGTTCTCCCTCTCTCTCCATCAACAAAGTTCAGCTGGCATTGATTTCATTTGTGGTGATTGGCTCAAGGATGGAGCGGCAACCCAAACAAAGCCAAGGATACAGTCTTGTCATGTTTACTGGAGCTTTTGAGAACAGGGACTTCCCTGTTTTCCACCTGGCTTTGAACTGTGTGGACAAGAGAATGAAGGCAATGTTAGTCATCACGCCACCAATGGATGAAGCCTGTCTGATAAGAGAACCAATCAAGTAGAAGGCAAGTGGAGCCCTAGAATGAGTTTCTGACATGGTTTGACCCTCTGAAACAAAACACATCAATGTGCCAGTAAATTTCCTTTGGGCTTCAGCCAGTTTGTGTTGAGTCTTCCATCATTTGGAACCAAAAGACCCCAAGTCTAAACCTAGAAGGACCTCTGCGTAGCAGTTATTTGTCTGGAGGACTAAAGTTTTCCCAGTTTTAGGAGTTTTTACTATTATCTAGTCCAACTATCTGCTTCACCAATCATCTGCTTTGCCCCAGCTAGTGTTTGTCACCTATTTTACTCTAGGCATGTGGGAATTCTGCTAGACTCTGGGCTCTGGGAGTAAGGACAAATAAAATATAGGTTACTCCTAAGGACCTGATAGTTTCAAATCTTAAAGGAGAGGTGGTATCTTCAGGTGCCATTTTAAGACAAGGCCTTGGAAGCCACAGAGGATACAAGTCTTTCAAGTAACAGAAAGAAAATAGAGTCTAAGTTTTCTGATACAGGGCTCCTTGTGGTAGCTAATAATTCCTCTCTGGTTAAATGTAATCCCACTCATTCATTTTTATGTGTTCATTTCTTCATCAGTTATCATGGGAGTCAGCAAACTATGGCCCATGGTCCACATCCAGCCCATGCAAAAAAAAAGAAAAAATAGTCTTATTGCAACACAATCATGCTCATGTGTTTACTTATTATCTCTGGCTGCTTTCACTCTGCAGAGACAGAATTGAGTAAATGTGACAAATACAGTATGGTCCACACACCCAAAAATGTTTACTATCTGGTCTTCACAGCAAAGAACTGCCAACCTCTAAATTAATATACCGAGTTCTCGCTATGTGTCAGGTTGCAATGTTGGCCCAGCCACTCTTGGCCTCAACAAGCTCAGAGGCTAGTGCTTCCTAACGGGAGACAAGCAAGTTAACAAACAGAGCTCACTGTGATGAGATACGACTGGGAAAGGACAGACACTCTGGGGGTGTTAGGAAAAGATTCCTACCCCAAGGTTTAAGGGTGGAAGGAGACAGTCAAGGCCACTTTTTAAAAAGTCTAGACCTAAAGGACATCGGAGAGGACTGGGGTAGGGTGGAAGGATTTCAGGCAGAGAAAGGGGCCTACCAGTGGTGATAACTGTAAGGCACTTCAGCCTAACTAAAGAATTTCAGGTTTTCAAGTGTTTATTATATTATTTAAGCTATCTAAATATGTATATTTGGAGAAGGGAATGGCAATCCACTCCAGTATTCTTGCTTGGAGAATCCCATGTACAGAGGGGCCTGGCGGACTAAAGTCCATGGGGTCTCAAATAGTTGACATGACTGAGCTACTAACACTTAAATATGCATATTATAATATTTTAAAGAAAAGGTAGAACTTAAACATCCTCTCCAAAAGAAGATAAAAAAAAAAAAAAAAAAACGCACAGGGCTTTGTAGACTAACAGTGAGATCACGGAGTGATCCAAATATTATTGATATGTGTTGAGGGGGTTGGTGGGGGTGGTGGGGGCGGGGTGTATTTTACTATGTCTGGACTTGAGTCAGAGGAAAGAAGTGGAAGCACCAGTTAGGATGCTGAAACACAGGCTGGGGTCAGATCACTAAGGACCTGAAAAGCCACATGAAGGAGTCATGAGAGTGAAGAGGAACTCATTGTCTTTTTTTTTTTTTTTAACTGAAATATAGTTGATTTCTAATTTTTGCGTATGATCATGGAACCTGAAAGTAAAACTTATAAAAAAAATTCATAACTGGGAAATATTTTCAAGAGCTAACTAGTTGTAAAATCTCTAAATTTCCTCTAACTTATACAGTCTATGACTCTTGAGATCAGGAAATGATTTTAGACTGAAAAGGGAGCTGTTTTTATGGACTCTCTTAGTGGGAGGAGAAGGGTAGCTTCTGCTTATTGTCAACAATGAGGATCTCCTCAGAAAGCTTCCTCTCATTTATTACCCTTGCATTAGCCTCCATACTTTCTGTGATTTCCTGTGGGATGGGAAATCAGACTGCCTGGATCCCTTCTCAATTGCAACCAGCTGTGTGGCTGTGAGCAATTTACTTAACCTCTCTGTGCACAACTGTGAATGATGAATGTGGATGTGTTAGTCGCTCAGTCGTGTCCGATTTTTTGCGACCCCATGGACTGTAGCCCGCCAGGCTGCTTCATCCCTGGAATTCTCCAGGCAAGAATACTGGAGTGGACTGCCATTTCCTTCTCCCAGAGGATCTTCCCGACTCAGGGATCGAACCCTGAGCTCCTTCATTACAGGCAGATTCTTAACCGTTTGAGCTACAGGGAAGTCCCTAGCACAACTACATCTCTGTAAAATGGAGATAATAGTAGCTACATCTTGGATTGCTGTGAATATTAAACAACATGATCCGTGGAAACAATTTAGCAGAGTACCAGGTAAACAGTGAACACCTAAGAAATGTTAATTATCATTCAAGTAGCTGCTATTCAGGTAGTGTTGAGAACAGAAGACAAGGTGACCTCTTGCACTGTGTGTCTCATCACTGCCTACTCAACAGCCTTTCCTTTGTGGAGCCATCCCTGCCTGTGTGGATCCAGCCCAGCATCAGAGTTCATGGGTACAACCAGTCATTTAAACCATTCTTTTGTAGAGACTGGTACAAGGTAAAGAAAATTGGTTAACTGGAAGAGGCTAGTTCAGACACATGGAAAATCATGAATCTTGGAAATGAAAGTCAAGAGAAAGATCACTAATTTACCATCCATCTGAAGCCTGATACCTATGGTCAAGCCTCTATTACATCTTTCTTTCAAGTAGTCTTTTCTAGCTCCATAGAGCCCTGCTTGTTAGAGAAATGGGAAGGAAGTAATACTCAGCTGCCACTGTGTGCCAAGTACTATGTTGTTCACATATAATCCCAACTACAAACCTGTACAGAAGTAATACCTTTTACACTATGTATGCAAAGAAAGGGGGGTTGGATATGGTAAAAATATAACTCACAATATAGCTTTTGCTCTCTAGTGTATTAGTTAAAGCTTACTTGAGGACAAGGACAGTGGGTCACTCACACTGTCCCAGGAAAAAGGTGACTCCCGACGAGGGCCCTCATGGTCAGGAATCACTACCCCATCAGGAATCTTCAAGGCATCACTTGCTCTGCTCTGCTCTTCCTGCTCCTCTCTGAACCACTCCTCCTCCTCAGTTTCCTCATAACCTCAGCTTGCTCCTGGTCCACATCACACATTCCAGCCCCTCTCTGTGAACCTCACATCAGCTCTCCAAGCTCAGTGGCCCATTCTCTGAATTATAAATTCCATAGCCCTGAAGGAGGACTCCAGTCCCTCCTGTTCTTATTTCCCATGTCAGATCTTAGGTTGTAGTTCACTAGCAGGTCTGGGGTTAGAACCTTAGGATCAGTCATGACCATGAGAAGAAAGACCCCACTATGCAGAATATACACAACACTTTCTTTAGTAGAGCACTCCTCTAAGACAAGAGACCCTGAATATGTTCCCTCTGCAGCTGGCCAAATGCGTCCTATAGATAATAATTTCTTGTTGAGTGAATGAATGAAAGAATGTTTTGGCTCATGAAAAAGAGAAACTAATCTTCTGAGATCTTATCTCACCTCTCTAAACCTCATTTTTACATCTGTAAAAAAAAAACAAGAAGAATCCATTCACTATAGATTTGACTTGGGGATGAAATGAAACTACTAATAGGTAAATTATTTGAAACCACAAAGAATTAGGAAACACTGTTTCAATTTACAAGCAAAGGAAATAAAGATAGGAGGAAACAAGCATGAGTCAACAGGCCTTGGAAATTGTCCTTGGCTGAGATGGGTTGGGGGGTGGGAGCAATCCACAAATAGAAAAGCAGAAATGGAGCCTGTGTGGATACATGTTCTGATTAATTCAAAGTCATTGTTACTCTGAACTTACCCTCTGTAGATTTAAGATTGTTTCCATCTGAATAATACAGGAAGTGCTGAAATCTTGGAAACACAACTCTGGCAAGTTCATAACTTGGATTAAAAAATTGAAAGTGCAAGTATTAGATGTAAGAAAGAAAAAGTACAGCATTCATTTCCCCTGGGGATATCCTAGTTGGTCCAAATGTAGTGAGGTCACTACTTCCAGGATATATTAAATTGTGGAATGGCAGATGAATGTAACTGGTTGCCTGTGGCAATTGAGCACAATTTGATATCAGAGAACCTAGTGATCGTTACTTTTACAAATATTTCAGCTAACTTTAGGCTCATGCTGAAAGAGCATTCCCCACCCTCATGATGTCAGACATGGCCACCAGGCTTGATTTGGCCTGTGCATGTGGGCAGAAGCATCATGAGTCACATGCAGGTAGAAGTATGAGAACTGGTGTACAATTCACTATTCTCCCTCTGCTGACAGAGGAACTGGCTCCAAACAGTGGAAGCTCCACAAGCCTGGGTCCCATTGTGAGAATGACATCAAGCATGAATCCCTCCACTATGACCCTTAGCAAACAGAAACACAAATAACATTGTATTGTTCTAAACCACTAAACTGCTTCACTTCAACATAATGTCACATGTCCTAAAAACACAGCAGTCCTGTGGAAGCAGCAACAGGAGGGGTTGAATACATTTTTGAAATAAGAAAGTCCAGGATTGGAGGCTCTGACACTTACTATCCACATGGTTTACCACTCTGCACCCTTTAACCTCATTCATATTTGTCTATCAGCCTAGATCTGTGATTCTCAGATCTGGCTGCACCTTCGAATCTCAAGGGGAACTTCAAATACATGCCCAGGTTCTATCCCAGACATTGTGATTTCATTGGTCTTGGGTAGGGCCTAGGTATTAGTATTTTTTTAAACCAGATATGCAACTAAGTTTGAAAGCTCCTTGTCTAGAATTTTTAAATATTATTTAAGGGGTTCACCTTCAATACTCAGACTGAATCTTCTCCAAAATGTCCTCCTGAATCCAAAGTTACCAGGTGACTTCCAGTAGCAACCTTGTCACTTTTGATTTCTCTAATTAGAACATCACAAAGAAGTATCCATTTCCACGTCTACTTTCCAATCAGAGTGTGATCTCCCAGAACACAAGGACTGTACTAAAATCTTCCAGTAGCCCTAGTACCTAGATCCTGGCAACATGTCACATATCAGGGTATATATAAACTATGCTTATTTATTTAAACAAAGAAAATACTACTTTATTAAAATTAAAAAAAAAACAAAAACATTGTCAACTTCTGAAAAAATAGCTTTCATGGAAGTTTGGAAGAAGGGGCAACTGTTCTAACTTGAGAAGTGAATGTGAAAGTAAGTTATTTGAAAATGTTGTCTTGATACCAGAAGTAGAAGGGCAGATGATGGTGGTCAAGAGAACGGGTCATTTTTCAGGGTGGGAATAAAGCTAGTTTTGTAGCATTGGGAATGATATCATTCAACAGGAAAAAATGTGTTTCAGCAGAATTGTATAATTTTTGTTAGTCAAGAATTCAGAAATAGGAGAAGGAGGTGGAGAAAAAAGCACAGATATACAAAATGTTAAACATGGTTAATTTTATGTGGTGAGATTTGGTGATTTTTTTGTCTTCAAATGCTCAATAAGTGTTGTTGAATGAATAAATGTTCTCTGTGTAAGTAAATGTGTGTATGTTTCCCACAGGCACAGAGTTGATTTCATAGTACAGTTTAAGGCATAATATCATCTCAGGTCTGTTGTTGTTATTGTTCAGTTGCTAAGTCATGTACAACTCTTTGTGATCCCATGGATTGCAGCACACCAGGCTTCTCCCAGAGTTTGCTCAAACTCATCTCCATTGAGGCAGTGATGCCATCCAATCATTCATACTTTGTCACCCACTCCTCCTCCTGCCTTTCAATCTTTCCCAGCATCAGGGTCTTAGCCAATGAGTCAGCTCTTCCCTTTAATCTCCACATGGATCCCAATTTTTCTTTAATGCATTGTGTAAATGTCATTGGATATATAAGTATCCGTGAAAGATATATAGTATTTCTTTGTATATTATGTTTTAAACCCACAAAATATTTTGCCATAGATCTCATTCAGCTTCTTTGTTTACTTAGTCTGATGTTCTTGAGCTATAACTATGTTATCATATGTACATTTTTCTCATTGTTTCTAACTGCTGTATATCATTATAGTATATTCCATATTATAGCCATCAGTTCTCTTAATGACAGAACACACAATTTATCTCCAACTCCCTGAAACACAAAAAAAATTTCAATAAACAACCTCATATATGGCCTGACTTGAACTTGAGAAATAGCTTCTTAGAGGTAGGTATCCAGACAAAGAATTGTTAAATTATAGACCAGTCACACGCTTCATTTCAACATGTATTGTTGAAGCTCTCTCCAGAATGACTCCTAGTTTCATTCCAGCTGTATATGAGTTGTTTCTCTATTACCTTGCTAACAATATGATCCCTCTATAATTTTCGCCAAACTGACAAATGTATTTGTTCCATTTGGATTTCTCTGCCTACTATTAACTTTAATAGTCTCCTCACCTACTGGCATCTGCTTGTGTTTCCCCTTCAGTGAACTTACTTCTCTTATCTTTGCCCATTTTTCAAATTGTTTCCTTTCTGTCTCTCAATCTGAGTGTGTGTGTTTGTAATGTCATATCTGAAATTTACAAGTAATATCTTCTGCTACATCATTCCTCTGCCAGCATTGCCCATTGCCTACTTCAATGAACTTAAATACTTAATAACAGTTTATTAAAATCCACCAAACTTTATCCTCAAGACTTCTGCTCTGAAGGTCTTATTTGAGAGTTCCTTTTCCAAAGTTATTACAATATTTGCCTGTTTTTTTCTAATAAGTTTATAGTTTTACTTTTGAAATTTGTCTTTAATTCCTCTGGATTTCATCATATATGGTATGAGGTAAGGATTAAAGTTTATTTTTTATATATAGTAAGCTAGTTTTAGTCAATTTCAAAAGAAATCAGCCCTGTATATTCATTGGAAGGACTGATGCTAAAGCTGAAGCTCCAATACTTTGGCCACCTGATGAAAAGAACTGACTTATAGGAGAAGATCCTGATGCTGGAGAAAATTGAAGGGAGGAGAAGAAGGGGATGACAGAGGATGAGACGACTGGATGGCATCACTGCCTCAATGGACATGAATTTGAGCAAGTTTCAGGAGTTGGTGATGGGCAGGGAAGCCTGGTATGCTGCAGTCCATGGGGTTGCAAAGAGTTGGACATGACTGAGCAACTGAACTTAAGTGAACTGAAACTAGTTTTCTTACTACTTTTTGCTAAAAGTCCGTTCTTTCTTCACTCATTGGTTATGCCATCTCTAACATATGCTATGTAAAATATTAGACAGATAATATTTGTGAATGTATGTGTGTTCTATGCTGTTTACTCTGGTGCACTGGGGACTCTTGTTGTTCTTGTACATTATTTATTATAACAGCTTTGAATCAGGACTTAATATTAAGAAGGTTGACTCTAAACTCTTCCACTTCATTTGGTTCTCTTTTAAAAAATATAAAGCTATTTTATATTTTATAATTTTATGAAAATTTTGGATTCAATCGCTGAGTGCTTTAAAAGATCCGTTAGGACAGAAGGTAGGCAAAATCTGTAAAGGTGGTCAGAAGGTCAAAACTTTCAGTTATAAGATAAATCAGTTCTGGGGATATAATGTACAACATGGTGACAAAAGTTAACTACACCATGTCCTATATGTGAAAGTTTCTATAAGAGAGTAAATCTTAAAAGTCCTCATCACAAGGATACATTGTAACAGTGTAAGATGATGAATGTTACCTAAACTTATTGTGGTAATCATTTTACAATGTATGTAAATATCTAGATATAATATTATATGTTAACTATCTCTCAATAATATTGGGAGATAGTTATGTTTCTATTCAATTAGCTTTCATGACCTGATTGATTAAGGAAGCTGATATATTTATAAATGCTAAGTCTGATGGATTAAGAAAGAAATGATATCTTTACAAATGTTATCATTCAGTCTATGAACTTAGTACATCAGGTTTTCCTCTGTTCTATAATATACTTTAAATTTTTTCTTCATAAAGGTTTTGTGTCTCCTCGCTTAGGTTACTTACTACATATTTTATGCTTTGTATAGCCAACATGATTTCTATCTTATGTTTTCTTGACAATTATTGCTGAGAGAATGATTGCTGTTGGCACCTTAGCTACTTTATATTTTACATTCAATTAAAATGGATTACATTTCTTTAAAAATTTTATGAAAATTTATAATGGGTTTGAACATCATCTCTTGAGAATGAAAATGCTTTTTTATTAGAAAAACCCAGGTCAGTCATTGTGAGTCAGAGTTACTAGGGCAACAACTTCTTTCAAGAAGAGATATATAATACAAGAACTGAAAAACTAAAACTTAAGAGCAAAAAAGAAAACAAAGATCATAATGAAAGCTAAATAATATATTCTCCACCTACTTCCTCATCTATAAAATGAGGAGACTGTACTAAATGTTATCTAAACTTCCTTCTACTTCAAGTCTCTGAAGAAATTCCTTTTAGAAAATTAAAAAGTGGGAGTGAAAAGAAATTCTAAGTGTAAATTAATCTCTTCCATTGACTTTCCAGTTCTATTGAATTTTTAGCAGAGGCTTTGAGAGGAGTTATTCTTTGTGGGAACTCAAGAAGAGTAAGTTTAGTGCACATGACCTCACAGAGACAATTGAGAATGGATGCTTTGGGAGAGGAACTGGATTATTTTTATCACTGTCATTGTGACTGGTTACTGAACTGGCTCCTTCCCTGTCGTCAGCTCTACCCTCACTCTAATACTGAAGGTCTTTTCAACAGGGTCCTTATATGTTAAGAGTTTTCTACTTTGGGAAGAGAAGAGGAAGAGGAAGAAGTGAAACTTCTGGAGTTGCATTGCTAAAGAAAGCTTGTTCTTTCAGAACTTGGCTGCCAAGTTTTCACTCAAAGTTCCTCTTTTGTGAGGCAAAACTTTTTATTCATATCCAAATTAAAAAAATATTTGTGACAAGTACAAAATCCATCACTGGGAGTGTCTTGAATAACAGATAAATATATTTTCCATTAAATGAGCTCCATCTTTCCACTCGTCCATCTAAAATAGCAGATCTAACCCCTTTACCAACATCTCCAGGGTAACTTGGAAAGAAACCAAAGTTACACTTTTGAAGAACAGTAACTCTTCAATCAAATGACCATTTCAAAACACAAAAGTATGGTTAAGAAAAAGGTAGCGATAAAAATAAATTATTAAAAACAAATACAAGACTATTGCTAATAATATCACAAAACTGAAAAGAATGTGTGTCATGTGCCATAGATATGAAGAGTTAGACTGAATCATCTATATAGAGATTCAGCAACCATTTAAAAGGATGTTACAAGTGTACCCTTATTGAGGTAAAAAGATTTCCTTGAAAGAAATGAGAAAAATGATTTGTGATTGAGTATGACATTAAAGATACAAATAATTGTGCACAATCATTTTGTAAGAAGAAAAACACACCCAGACATAAGCCTGAAATCATAATGTATTAGTTGCTCAGTCATGTCCAACTCTTTGCAACCCCATAGACTGTATTCTGCAAAGCTCCTCTGTCCAGGAGATTTCCTAGGCAATGTCATATAAAAGATGTTAACAATACCCTTCTGTGAGCAGAGGAAACAGGTGATTTGTGGTTCCTTATTCCATTATAAATCTATATTTAAAATTTTTTCTGTAACATTTAGCTTATATTCTTACATTAGCAAAATATTTTAAAGAAAACAGAAAACAAACTGAAGTCAAATGAATACTAGAACTGCTGGCCCAGTCTTCAGTTCAGCTCAGTTGCTCAGTCATGTCCAACCCTTCGCGACCTCATGGACTGCACTGCAGCAGGCTAGGCTTCCCTGTCCATCACCAACTCCCAGTGCTTACTCAAACTCATGTCCATAGAGTTGGTGATGCCATCCAACCATTTCATCCTCTGTCACCCCCTTCTTCTCCCACCTTCAATCTTTCCCAGGATTAGGGTCTCTTCCAATGAGTCAGTTCTTTGCAAAGAACTGACAGGTCAGGTAGTCAAAGTATTGGAACTTCAACTTCAGCATGGGTCCTTCCAATGAATATTCAGAACTTATTTCTTTTAGGATGGACTGCTTGGATCTCTGCAGTTCAAGGAACTCTCAAGAGTATTCTCCAATACCACAGTTCAAAAACATCAATTCTTTGACACTCAACTTTCTTTATAGTCCAACTCTCACATCCATACATGACTACTGGAAAAACCATAGCTTTGACTAGATGGACCTTTGTTTGCAAAGTAATGTCTCTGATTTTTAATATGCTGTCTAGGTTGATCATAGCTTTTCTTCTAAGGTGCAAGCGTTTTTTAATTTCATGGCTGCAATCACCATCTACAGTGATTTTGGAGCTCACGAAAATAAAGTCTGTCACTGTTTCCCCATCTATTTGCAATGAAGTGTTGGGACCAGATGCTATGATCTTAGTTTTCTAAGTATTGAGTTTTAAGGCAACTTTTTCACTCTCCTCTTTCACTTTCATCAAGAGATTCCTTAGTTCTTCTTTACTTTCTGCCATGAGAGTGATGTCATCTGCATATCTGAGGTTCCTGATATTTCCTCCCAGCAATGTTGATTCCACCTTGTGCTTCTTCCAGCCTGGCATTTCTCATGATGTACTCTGCACATAAGTTAAATAAGCAGGCTGACAATACACAGCCTTGATGTACTCCTTTCCTGATTTGGAACCAGACTGTTGTTCCATGTTCAGTTCTAACTGTTGCTTCTTGACCTGCATACAGATTTCCCAGAAAAGGCAGGTAAGGTGGTCTGATATTCCCATATCTTAAAGAATTTTCACAGTTTGTTGTGATACACACAGTCAAAGGCTTTGGTGTAGTCAATAAAGCAGAAGTAGATGTTTTTCTGGAACTCTCTTGCTTTTTCTATGATCCAGCAGATGTTGGCAATTTGATCTCTGGTTCCTCTGGCTTTTCTAAATCCAACTTGAACATCTGGAAGTTCATGGTTCATGTACTCTTGAAGCCTGGTTTGGAGAATGTTGTACATTAGTTTGTTAGCGTGTGAGATGAGTGCAATGGTATGGTAGTTTGAGCATTCTTTGGCATTGCCTTTCTTTGGGATTGGAATGAAAACTGATCTTTTCCAGTCCTGTGGACACTGTTGTTTGCCAAATTTGCTGGCATATGGAGTGCAGCACTTTAAAAGCATTGTTTTTTAGGATTTGAAATAGCTGAACTGGAATTCCATCACCTCCACTAACTTTGTTCATAGTGATGCTTCCTAAGGCCCACTTGACTTCACATTCCAAGATGTCTGTCTCTAGTTGAGTAATCACACTATTATTGTTATCTGGGTCATGAAGATATTTTTTGTATAGTTCTTCTGTGTATTCTTGCCACCTCTTCTTAATATCTTCTGCTTCTGTTAGGTCCATACCATTTCTGTCCTTTATTGTGCCCATCTTTGCACGAAAATTTCCCTTGGTATCTCTAATTTTCTTGAAGAGATCTCTGGTCTTACCTATTCTATTTTCCCCCTCTATTTCTTTAAATTGATCACTGAGGAAGGCTTTCTTATCTCTCCTTGCTTTTCTTTGGAACTCTGCGTTCAAATGGGTATATCTTTCAAATGGTTCAGTCTTAGCATGTCACAATTCTAAGTTGAAAAGTCTGAGTAAATAACCACTTTTTTCCATGCCTGTTTCCTTTTCTGTAAAATTGGAAGAGCTGCTTTCCTCTGGCACAGAGTTTTTGTGATGTCAAAACATTCTCCCATGAACAGTTAGTAATAAGTTAAGCATACACTTGCTGTGAGGTTCAGCAATTCCACTCTTAGGTATTTACCCAACAGAAATGAAAACATGCCCACAGACATGTCCACAAACATGTCCATGAATACCTCAATGTCTATACCATTATTCTCAGTAGCCCAAAGCTGGACTGTTCACATATTCTAAAATTCTAATCAGTAATAAAGTAAAAGAGAACAAATTACCAATATGTGCAACATGAATCTCAAAAATATTATGCTGGGTGAAAAACCCAGATTGCAAAATCATGTGACAGCAGAGACAGAAGATTATTAGGTCAGTAGTGGCTTAGTTGAGGATGGAAGTAAGGGGAGGGGGTGGGGATTGTCTGCATAGAGGGACAAGGGAACTTGCTAGAGTGCTGGCATGTCTGCATTTTGAATGTGGTGTTTACATAATTGTATGCATTTTGCCAATATGACCAATGCTTAAAATTGGTGAATCTTATTGTATGTAAATTTTACTGCAATAAAGCAAATAGTGAACTTAAAAAAATCACCATCTAATAAAGTATGTGAAAATATATTTTAAAATGTAAAGCTTTATAGAAATGTAAGAAATATTTCTTAAAGGCATTTCTTTTAAAATGAAACAAAGTACAAAGAAACAGCCTCGGAATGCATTCAGCTAATGACAATTTCCCTTGGATAATTTGGGGATTGGGTGTAAGCAAAGACAAAAAGAATTGCTATTTATTCTTTGATTTCTTTTAGCTGTGTTAAACTTTACATAGCAGTTTAAGGAAAACATGTACCTTCTAAATTACTCTAATACAGTTCTCTGCTAAATTCTTAGAGAGTAGAGAGGAGAAAGGAGAGGAGAAAAAAATTAATCAGTTTCAGCCCCAAATCCTACCATTGGAAATTAGCATATTAAATATTTAGAAAGCTTTAAGTCCACATTTTCCATTTCTAATGATACTTTGGAGAAACTGAGTCTGAGAATTAATTACTTGCCTTAAGACACATGCCAACAAATGATAGAGCTAGACTTTACTGTCTGGTTATAGCCTGGACACTTGGTCACTATCCCATCCCACCTCAAACCAACGCTCCAAATAAATATACAGTTAGAACCAACGAGGGGATGGTGAGGAGGAAGTCCTTCAGAAATAAGAAATGGGAAAGGTGGGATGGCCACACAAGGAGAAGAACTCAAATGGCAAAAGGCAAGGAGCCAGAAGTCAGGTCCTCCTTTCACAGCTGTATCATGACTGGCCTTTGGTGCCCTTCGGTGGGGGAGGGTAGCCCCATGACACAGTCTTTTTAAATGAACAATGCAAAGAACTAGAGGGAAACAACAATATTTTTAGAAAGACTGGTGATCTCTCCAAGTCAACTGAAGATATCAAGGGAATATTTCATGCTAAATGAAGTGAAGTGAAAGTCACTCAGTCGTGTCTAACTCTTTGCAACACCATGGATTATACAGTCCATGTAATTCTCCAGGCCAGAATACTGGAGTGGGTAGCCTTTCCCTTCTCCAGGGGATCTTCCCAACTCAGGGATAGAACCCAGGTCTCCTGTATTGCATGTGGATTCTTTACCAGCTGAGCCACAGATGGGCACAATAAAGGAAAGAAGTGGTAAGGATATAATAGAAGCAGAGGACATTAAAAAGAAGTGGCAAGAATATAAAGGAAAACTATACAAAAAAGGTCTTGTGATCACTTACCTAGAGCCAAATATCCCAGAGAGTAAAGTCAAGTGAACCTTAAGAAGCATCACTATGAGCAAAGCTAGTGGAGATGATGGAACTCCATCTGAGCTATTTGAGGATTTAGCTAAGTCCTAAAAGATGATGCTGTTAAAGTGTTGCACTCAATATGCCAGCAAATTTGGAAAGCTCAGTAATGGCCATAGGACTAGAAAACATCAGTTTTCATTCCAATCTCAAAAAAAGGCAATGCAAAAGAATGTTCAAACTACCACACAGTTTCACTCATTTCACATGCTATTAAGGTCATGTTCAAAATCCTTCAAGCTAGGCTTTAGCAGTACATAAACTGAGAACTTCCAGATGTACAAACTGGGTTTCAAAGAGGCAGAAGAGGCAGAGGAACCAGAGATCAAACTTCCAACTTTCCTTGGACCATGGAGAAATGAAGGGAATTCCAGAAAAACATCTACTTCTGCTTCATTGACTCCACTAAAGCCTCTGATTGTGTGAAAGTGAAAGTGAAGTCGCTCAGTTGTGTCCGACTCTTAGTGACCCCATGAACTGTAGCCTACCAGGCTCCTCCTTCCATGGGATTTTCCAGGCAAGAGTACTGGAGTGGGTTGCCATTTCCTTATCTGATTGTGTGGTTCACAACAAATCGCGGAAAATCCTTAAAGAGATGAGAGTACCACACCACCTTACCTGTCTCCTGAAAAACAGCAGATCAAGAAGCAACAGAACCAGAGATGTAACAAATGACTAGTTTAAAATTAGTAAAGGAGTACCTCAAGGTTGTATATTGTCACCCTGCTTATTTAACTTCAATGTGGAGTACATCATGTGAAATGTTGGGTTGGATGAAACAGCTGGAATCAAGATTGCCAGGAGAAATATCAACAACCTCAGATATGCAGATGATACCACTCTAAGGGCAGAAAGTGAAGAGTAATTAAAGAAACCCTTGTTGAGGGTGAAAGAGGAGAGTGAAAAACCTGGTTTAAAAACCAACATTCAAAAAACTAAGATCATGTCATCTAGTCCCACTACTTTATGGCAACTAGATAGGGATAAAGTGGAAACAGTGGCAGATTTTATTTTCCTGGGTTCCAAAATCACTGTGAACAGTGACTGCAGCCATGAAATTAAAAGACCCTTGCTGCTTGGAAGGAAAACTATGACAAATCTAAAGACCATATTAAAAAGCAGAGGTATCACTCTGCCATCAAAGCCATGGTTTTTGCTGTAGTCATGCATAGATGTGAGAGTTGGAACATCAAAGAATTGATACTTTTCAAATTGTGGTGTTGGAGAAGACTCTTGGGAGTCTCTTGGACTGCAAGGAAATCAAATTAATCAATCCCAAAGGAAATCAACCCTGAGTATTTATTGGACGAACTGATGCTGAAACTGAAGCTCCAAAAGTATGACTACCTGATGCAAAGAGCTGACTTGTTGGAAAAGACCTTGATGTGGGGAAAGATTGAGGGTAAGAGGAGAAGAGGGTGACAAAGGATGAGATGGTTGGATGTCATCACCAACTCAATGCACATGAATTTGAGCAAACTCTGGGAAATAGTGGAGGAAAGAGGAAGCTGGCAGGCCACAGTTCATAGGGTCACAAAGAGTCGGACACAGCTTAATGACTGAACAACAACATTGACAAAGAACCAATGAAGGGATGGTGAGAAGGAAGTTCTTTGGAAATAAGAAGTTGGAAAGGTGGGGTTGCCACACAAGAAAAAGAAGCCCAGAGGGAAAATGGCAAGGTTCCAGAACTCAGGTCCTCCTTTCACAGCTGTGTCTCTGCTGGCCATGCGTGCCCCTTACCGTAGGCATGAGGGGGGTGCCCATGTGACACAGTGTGAACGGTGCCTAGGGTGCGGGGACCACCCAGCATGTATCAATCATGGTGGGGAGAGGTGGGCATTTGTGTGCTGAAGTCTCCCTAAATCTTTGGGTTAAAAGGAGCGGTTACATGTTGTTTTACATGTCATTTCTCATTCATTTTTTGTCTCCTTTCCCAGGTTTATGGGCTCCTAATGTTAGAACACCCTAAAGCAAGCCAGACATTCTGCATTTGAAGAAGTTGTTATGGAGGAGCTGAGGATCCTGCAGGAAGCCAAGGTTTACACTTTCTTTATACCATTCTGTTTCTGGGGATGTGGTTTAAACACAATTTGCATTGGTTTAATATTGGGATTATTAAAAGTAATGTATGATCATTATGTTGCTCTGTTTCATTTCCTACAAAGGAATACAGGACAAATAGCTAATGATCCCACCACTGACTGATAGTGCTGTGATGCAGATCCTGCCAGTCATAATCACCACCTCACCACCTATGCTCTAGTGACCAGCTTTTAAAAATTTACTGCACTATGAACATGTTTCATGGTCTCAAATTTTAATTTTAAATCATCTTTTACTTTATATCTTTAATATCTTCAGGATTAGTTGCACACTGTAAGTATATGTTATAACTTATTTACATAACAAATAAGCCTTATTTACTGGATAGTTAATCAATGCCTTCAAATTTTAGTTATTAGATATAACATTTTAGTAACATCTCTTTTGAAATACTTTTAACAAAAATATTGAAATTGGATCTAATCAAGCATTTAGCTCTAACTTACAATTTAAAGGGAATGAAAGAGTCTGAAGAGTCCACCAGGTAGGACATTTTGCAGAACAGCTCATCTCGTTTTTCAACAGATCAGAGGCATAAAAAAGGGAGAGTCCCTGCTCTCAATGACAAGAAATTTAAAAGAGTAAACAAAATGCAATCTGAGGGTCTTATTTGAGTATTGATTTGAATCACTCAATCATAAACAGATACTTGGGAGAAATAATTAAAGAAATATGGACTGATACTAAAGTCTTACCACTATATATTTTAGGTGCAATAGTGGTAACTACACACAAATTTATTTAATATTTTAGAGATGTGTAGTGAAAAGACTAATAAGAAGTAAATGCCATCATTTAAAGAAGTATCCTTGTCCCTAAAAATGTCTAGAATTAAGAACAAATAAATGGAAATTACATAAATGAACCAAATGACAACCAGGGGATTGAAAAATATGACACATAAAATAGCTGAAATAAAAGCCACATGGATGAACAGAGTATGAGAGTGGAGATAATAGAGAAGCAGAGAACTTGAGGATAGATTAATGTACCCAGTCCAAGTAACACAGAGAAAATAGATTGAAAAATAACAGAGTCTCAGTGACCTGATGGATCACAACAATCACTTCTGTGGAATTTCTAAAGGATAGGACAGAAAGAGCGGAACTGAAATAATGGGCAGAAGTAAAGGCCCCGTGACTTCCCTGGTGGCCCAGCAGTTAAGAATCTGTCTTCCAGTGCAAGGGTTCTATCCCTGGCCCAGGAACTAGGCTCCTACATGCCTAGGGAACTAGGTCCACTTGCTGCAACTAGAGGAGCCTGTGGGCTGAAATTACTAAGCCTGTGCGCTCTAGAGACTGAGGGCCACAGCTAGAGAAAGTCTGTGTGCTGCAGAAAAGGCCCATAGCAGCCAGAAAAAAAAAAAAAGGAATGGTCCAACTGGGCGAAAACATAACCTTGCAGATTCCAGCAACTGAGAAAGCCTCAAAGGAGGGAAATAAAAAAAATAATTCCACACCAAGAAAAATCAACTCAAATTTCTGAAATTATGAAGAAAAGATCTGGAAAGCAGCTAAAGAGATATGTTTATTTATGGGGAAGCACGAATTTTAGTGACAGTGAATTTCTCATCTGATACCACAGAGACCAAAAGAAGTGAGACATTTTGAAGTGATAAAAAAAAAAAAAACCTGTCAAACAAGAATTTGGTGTCTGGCAAAAATACTTATGGGAACAAAGGGGAAAAGAAATACACTCTAAAATGAAAGAAAATCTGTTGTTAGCAGATCTACTTTAACAGAATGACTTAGGAAGTTATCTAAGCATAAAGGAAGTAATAAATGAAGGAAAATCAGAGAGAAGAAAGATGTTAACCAAAAATATTGATGAATATTCTGTTGTTTAACAATTTATTGAATCGAATTTATAACACTATCTGCTGAGGTTCTTAGCTAACATAAAGGAAATATTTCAGACAAACAGAAATAGAAGGTTAAGGAAGTTCAGGTTTCTACACTTCACTCAAATTGATAAAATAAGACAACAGTAGACTACTATAAGTTATGCATGCATAATGCAATAGATAGAGAAACCAGTAAAACTTTATACAAAGAGATACACTCAAAAATGCTATAGATAAATCGATTCTAGACCATGTTCAAGTAATCCACAAGAAGGCAAAAAAAAAAAAAAAAAAGAAAAAAGAAAATAGAAAAAAAGAGAAGAGAAGGAAAACAAAAACAAAATGGAGATTTAGGCTTTAACATATCAATAATAACACTAAGTAAAAATGGCCTAAATACATGTTTTTAAAAAGAAAGGTGAGAAGGGAGTAGATTTAAAAAGCAAGACCAGTTTAGAGACTTCCCTGGTGGTCTAGGGGTTAAGAATCTGCCTTGCAATGCAAGGGACATGGGTTAGATTCCCTGGTTAGGGAACTAGGAGACCACATGCCAAGGAAGAACTAAGCCTGAGCAGCACAAGTACTGAGCCCATGTGCCACAATCAGAGTCCATGCACCACATGAAAAGATCCCACATGATACAACCCAACATAGCCCTCTCCAAAAGATTTTCTTTTTATATGTTGTCTATACTTCAAATGTACAAATATAAGCAGGTTGAAAATAAAAGGATAAGAAAAATACACTGTTATTTGCTGCATTGTATTTACCACCCAAGTTAATGTTGATGTTTTAATCCCCAGAATCTCAGAACGTAAGATTATTTGGAGATAAGGCCATTAAAGAAGAAAACTAAGTTAAGAGGATCCTTAGGATTGACTCTCACCCAATATGGCTGATATCCCAAAAGGAGGAATTAAGACACGAAAATTCACAGAGGGGAGATGGAGTGAAGACGCAGTGAGATTTGGCAGCTATCTGTAATCAGGAGAGACCTCAGAAAAAGCAAAGCTGGTGATGTCTTGTCCTAGATTTCTATACTCCAGAATTGTGAAAAAATAAATAAATTTATGTTTTTTAAGCCACCCAGCTCTATGGCATTTTGTTATGACAGCTCTAGCAAATGAATAAAGATATGTATCAAGCAAACACCAATCTAAATATTAATCAAGACAGAAAGCACGATTGCTTATATTACCATTATATAAGTAGACTTTTGATCAACGAATATTACCAGACACACAAAAAGGACACTATCCAAAGATGAGAAGACCAGCCCAGGAAGACATAAAAATCCTAAATGCATATGCATCAAATAACAGAGCTGTAAAATATGTGAAGCAAAAACTGACTGAAGAGAAAAGAAAAATAAAATTTCACAATTCTAGTTGGAAACTTCAATATCTCCTCTCAATAACTGAAAGGATGTCTAGACATAAAATCATTAAGGATATAACAGAATTCAACAACACTATCATCCAAGAGGATGTAATCAGCATTTATAAAACCCATAACTAGCAGAATACACATTCTCATCAAGTTACCACAAAACACACTTCAAGACAGAAAATGCCCTAAGCCAACAATAACAGGAAAATCTTCAAACACAGAAATTAAACAACACACTCCTAAATAACTCATTGATCAAAGATATTAAAAAATATATTGAGCTGAATAAAAATTATGTCAGAATTTGTGGAACACAGCTAAAGCTACAAGGAGATGGAAATTTATAGGAATTTTATGCATACATTAGAAAAGAGGAAACTCAGATTAGTAATGTAAACTCTAACCTCAAGAACCTTAAAAAAAGTTGAGAAAAGAAACCCAAAGGAAGCAGAAGGAAACCACGCCAAAAGAAGGAAGAAAATAATAAAGATAGGAGTTGAAATCAATGAAATTTAAAACAGAAAAACAATATAGGAAATCAAGGAAACAGAGTTGTGTTTTTGAAAGATCAACAAAATTGATAAACTTCTAGTAAGACTAACCAAAATAAGCAAATAAATAACATAAAAGACAAATTACCAATAACACAAATGAAACCAGGGATGTCACTATAGACCCTACTGCCACCAAAATGATAATAAGAAAATACTAAGAATAACTTTAGTTTGATGAAGCACAAGGTGGAATCAAGATTGCTGGGAGAAATATCAATAACCTCAGATATGCAGATGACACCACCTTTATGACAAAAAGCAAAGAACTAAAGAGCCTCTTGATGAAAGTGAAATAGGAGAGTGAAAAAGTTGGCTTAAAACTCAATAGTCAGAAAACTAAGATCATGGCAGCCGATCCCATCACTTCATGGCAAATAGATGGAGAAACAGTGGAAACAGTGGCAGACTTTCTTTTGGGGGGCTCCAAAATCACTGCAGATGGTGACTGCAGCCATGAAATTAAAAGACGTTTCCTCCTTGGAAGAAAAACTATGACCAACCTTGACATCATATTAAAAAGCAGAGACTTGACTTTGCCAACAAAGGTCCATTTAGTCAAAGCAATGGTTTTTCCAGTAGTCATGTATGGATGTGACAGCTGGACTATAAAGAAAGCTGAGTGCCAAAAGATTGATGCTTTTGAAGTGTGGTATTGGAGAAGACTCTTGAGATTTTGAGTCCTTTGGATTGCAAAGAGATCCAACCAGTCCATCCTAAAGGAAATCAGTCCTGAATGTTCATTGGAGGGACTGATGACCTGATGTGAAGAACTGACTCATTTGAAAAGACCCTGATGCTGGGAATGATTGAAGGTGGGAGGAGAAGGGGACAACAGAGGATGAGATGGTTGGATGGCATCAGCGACTCAACAGACATAAGTTTAAGTAAGCTCCAGGAGTTGGTGATGGACAGGGAGGCCTGGCATGCTGCAGTACATGGGGTCAAACACGACCAACCGACTGAACTGAACTGAAGAATAACTTTACACAGATAAACTGGACATTACATGAAATGGACAAATTCCTCAAAAAAACATACTATCACAACTCACCCAAATTGGAATAGATAATTTGAATATCTCCATAGTTAATATGGAAATTGAATTCATAATTTAAAAATGCCTCCAGAAGATCTATAGGCATAGATGATTTCACTGGAGAATTCTTTTTTTTTTCACTCTGTTTTTTTATTTTCTTTACTTTCTGTCTCTTCAATAGAGAATTCTACCAGACACTTAAAAAAACAGTAACATTAATTCTACATGAGCTTTTCTAAAAAATGAAAGTGGAGAGAGCATCTCCATTTCATGAAGTTGGTATTACCCTGATGCCCAAACCGGATAAAGAGTACAAAAAAGAACACACTCAACTTTATAGATACACAAATTCTTAATAAAATATTAGAAAATAGAATTCAGCAACATATAAAAGGAATTATGCACTATGACTAAATGAAGTTTATTTCAAGGGTGCAAGGCTGCTTCAACAAAAAAAATCAATTGGTGTAACCCATCATATTAAAAGGCTAAAGAACAAAAATCATAAAATCACATCAATTGATTCAGAAAAAACATTTGATAAAATTCAACACCTATGTATGAATAAAGCTCTCAGACAGGTAGGAATAGAGAACTTACTCAACATAGTGAAAAACATCACAAAGGAAAAAAGTCCCTGCAAATAGCATCACAGTAATGGGGAAGGAGTAAATAAATGCTCCCCACAAAGGGTGGGACGGAGGGAAAGACGCCTGCCCTCCCCATTCCTATGCTGCTGCTGCTAAATCGCTTCAATTGTGTCCAATGCTACACAGAGCTAAAGTTCCATCCAGGCAATAAAGCAAGACAAGGAAACAAACGATGTACAGATCCGAAAGGAAGAATTAAAACTGTCCCTATTTGTGGATTACATGATTGATTGTCTATATGGAAAATCCCAAGGAATCTTAAAAAAGAAACCTCCTAGAACTCAGAAGTGAGTTCAACTAAATGCAAAATACAAGATAAAAATATACAAAAATTGGTTTATTTCTATGTATTATTTTATTTCTATATACTAGCAAGGAACACAGAGACACCAAACTCTAAAATTGCTAAAAAAAAAAAAAAGGAATAGGGGCAAATATTATATATACATATATATATGATGAAACTTTATTCATACATGAGGGTTGAATTATATATATATATATATATATATATATATATATATATATATATATATATATATAGTACTTGTATGCTGAAAGGTACAAAATGCTGAGGAAAGTAATCAAAGATTTAATTATATTGAGACACACTGTGTTAATGAGTTGGACAACACAGTAAAGATGTTAATTATTTTTCCCCAAATTGGTATAAGTTTAATGTAATTCTTATCAATATCTCAGCAAAATTTTTGTAAAAATGAAGATTATTCTATTCTCTCAAATCATTCTACCCTCACCTTCTCCCAGAATCCAAAAGACTGTTCTCTACATCTGTGTCTCTTTTGCTGTCCCGCACATAGGGTCATCATTACCATCTTTCTGAATTCCATATATATGAGTTAATATACTGTATTAGTGTTTTTCTTTCTGACTTACTTCACTCTGTATAAACCAATATTGTAAAGTAATTAGACTCCAATTAAAATAAATAAATAAGTAACAAAAAAATGAAGATTATTTTAAAATTTACATGGAAAGACAAAGGAACTAGAATAGTTGAAGCAATTTTGGAAAAGTAGAACAAAGCGGGTGGAAGTCTATCCAATCTCAAGATTAATTACAAAGCTACAGTGATCAAGATTGTGCAATGTTGACAGAGGGATAGAAAAACAGACCCCTGGGACCAAAGAGAGGCCTCAGATATCTGATAAGGGGTTAGTATCCAAAACAGATAAAGGACACATAAAACTCAATAGCAAAAAAACAAATTTTTAAATGGCAGAGGATCTTGTCAGACATTTTTTTCAAAAACACCCAAATGGCCAACAAGTAGGGCAATATTAGCATTACTGATTGTCAGAGTAATGCAAATCAAAATCTCACCACACCTTATTATGGAAAAGATAAGAAATAACAAGTCTTGGAGAGGATGTGGAAAAAAGGAAAATCTTGAGTACCATTTGTGGGAATGTAAATTGGTATAGCCACTATGGAAAACACTATGGAGGGTCCTCAAAAAAATTAAAAATAATAAAACTACCATATGGTCCAGCAATTCCACTCTGGGAAATTATCTGAAGAAAATGAAAACACCAGTTTGAAAAGATATATGCAGCCCGGTGATCACTGCAGCATTATTTTCAATAGCTAAAGTATGGAACAACATAAGAGTCTATCTGTGGAAGAATGGATAAAAAGATATGATTCAGTGGCTAAGAATCCACGCTCCCAAGGCAGGGAGAGATCCCTGGCCCAGGAACTAGATCCCTGGTCCAGGAACTAGATCCCACATGCAGAAACTTTGAATTCTCATTCCACAACTAAAGAAACATACATGCTACAATGATCAAAGATTCCATATGCCACAACTAAGACCAGGTGCAACCAAATAAATAAATATTAGATAAATAAAGTCACCTAAAAATAAGTGCTCTATCTATCTATCTATCTATCTATATATATTTGTAATTTACACTACACACACACACATACACACAGAAACACACTGGAATACTATTCAACCATAAAAAAGAAATAAATCTTGCCATTTAGAACAATATGGATAGAACTTAGAGGTATTATGATAAGTGAAATAAGTCGTACAGAGAAAGACAAAGTATGATCTCAGTTATACATCAAATTAAACAACAGGAAAGCTCATAGATACAGAGAAGATTGGTGGTTACCAGACATGGGGGTTAGGGGACAGAAGAAAGGGGTAAAAGTGAAAAAGATGCAGTACACACTTCCAGTTACAAAAAGCTCTGGGGATATAAAGTAAAGCATGGTAGCTACAGTTAACAATATTGTACAGCATATTTGAAAGCTGTTAAGAGATAGACCCTAAAAGCCCTCATCACAAGAAAAAAATCTTTTCTAACTGTGTATGCCATTTTGCAATATATAGAAATATTGAGTCATTATCTTGTACACCTGAAGTTAATATAATGATATGTTAACATTATCTCAATTAAAAAATAGAAGACCTAGAAATAGACACACACAGATAAGCCCAATAGAGATGGAAAAGCCCAGTCAGCAATTTACAACTGGGCCTAAAGCTCAGGAGAGAGATACGACTGTAATAGAGATTCAGAGATCTCCAGTAAAGAGGGAGAAGGTAACAAGAAAGAAGCAAGCAGTGGATTGAGTTCTGGGGGTACTAACATTTTGTGAATTAGAGAAAGAGGATCCAGCCACAGGTAGTAACAGCAAATGCATCAGGGTAGGAAGAAAATCAGGATAAACGGCACCACTTCCTGAAAGCAAAAGGGAAGAGTGACTTGTGAGAAGCCTGGTTTGGTCAGTGGGGTCAAATGCTACAAAGAGGTCAGAAGGGGTAAGAGTTGAGAAATAACCACTGCACTTACACTGAACTTTCGCTTGATGGCTTCAATGGAGGAGTAGAGCCAGAAGCCAGGTGCATTAGCTTAAAAGTAAATGGGAGGCAGGAAAGTGGACATTAGGACCAGAAAAGCTGGCTCAGATATAAAGGAAAGAGGAAGGGGGTTAGCTAGATATGGTTAAAGCATCAAATGGTCAAGGGAAAATTGTTAAGAGCCTTTGTCATGCTCACAGGCAGAGGAGATAATTCCAATAAAAAGCAGAAGGCTAGAGATATACATGAGACTGGCATTGTGCACATATGAAGATATCTTATAAAGTTCTCATAGTCATGGCTTTTGTTCAAAACCTGAACGAGGTGCTTTTCCATTAAGATAAGAAATACGGTAAATTTATCTGCACTTCTTTTCAACATCATACTGGATGTTCACGCTAATGCAGAAAGACAAAAAGAGAAAATAAAAGGTATACAGATTCAGAAGAAAAGCAAATCTTTGTTCACATATAATATGATAGCCCATATAGAAAATTCCAAAGAAGTGATCAAATAATTCCTGAAACTAATAAGCAATTAAATCAAGGTTATAGGATACAACATTAATGTCCAAATTCTGTTACTTGCCTATATAACTGCAATGAAAAATTAAAAATTGAAATAAAAAGTAAAACACCACTTATATTAACAAACACAGAAATTCAATCAAGGTTATAGGATACAACATTAATGTCCAAATTCTGTTGCTTGCCTATATAACTGCAATGAAAAATTAAAAATTGAAATAAAAAATAAAACACCACTTATATTAACAAACACAGAAATACTTAGACATAAACCTAAGAAAATATGTATAAGATCAATATCAGGACGCTACTCTGAAAAGAAAGAATTATATAAACAGAGATCTGTTCTATGTTCATGGATCAGGAAGCCCAAAACTGTTAAGATGTCAGTTCCTCTCAACTTGATTTAGACTCAATGCAATTTCAATAAAAATCCCAGAAAGTTATTTTATTGATAATAACAAACTGAATCCAAAGTGTATATGGAAATGTAAAAGACTCAGGATCAGTTCAGTTGCTCAGTCGTGTCTGACTCTTTGCGATCCCATGAACTGCAGCACGCCAGGCTTCCCTGTTCATCACCAACTCCTGGAGCTCACTCAAACTCATGTCCATTGAGTCAGTGATGTCATCCAGCCATCTCATTCTTTGCCATCCCCTTCTCCTCTCACCTTCAATCATTCCCAGCATCAGGGTCTTTTCAAATGAGTCAGTTCATCACATCAGGTGGCCAAGGTATTGGAGCTTCAGCTTCAACATCAGTCCTTCCAATGAATATTCAGGACTGATTTCTTTTAGGACTGGTTGGATCTCCTTGCACTCCAAGGGACTCTCAAGAGTCTTCTCCAATACCACAGTTCAAAAGCATCAATTCTTCAGTGCTCAGTTTTCTTTATAGTCCAACTCTCACATCCATACATGACTACTGGAAAAACCATAGCCTTGACTAGATGGACCTTTGTTGGCAAAGTAATGTCTCTGCTTTTTAATATGCTATCTAGGTTGGTCATAACTTTTCTTCCAAGGAGTAAGTGTCTTTTAATTTCACGGTTGCAGTCACCATCTGCAGTGATTTTGGAGCCCCCCAAAAGAAAGTCTGCCACTGTTTCCACTGTTTCTCCATCTATTTGCCATGACGTGATGGGACCAGATGCCATGATCTTAGTTTTCTGACTGTTGAGTTTTAAGCCAACTTTTTCACTCTCCTATTTCACTTTCATCAAGAGGCTCTTTTGTTCTTCGCTACCTGCCATAAGAGTGGTGTCATCTGCATATCTGAGGTTTCTGATATTTCTCCCAGCAATCTTGATTCCACCTTGTGCTTCATTCATTCCAGGGTTTCTCATGATGTACTCTGCATGTAAGTTAAATAAGCAGGGTGACAATATATAGCCTTGATGCACTCCTTTCCCGATTTGGAACCAGTCTATTGTTCCATGTCCAGTTCTAACTGTTGCTTCTTGACCTTTATACAGATTTCTCAGGATGCAGGTAAGGTGGTCTGGTATGCCCATCTCTTGAAGAATTTTCCACAGTTTGTTGTGATATACACAGTCAAAGGCTTTGACATAGTCAATAATGCAGAAGCAGATGCTTTTCTGAAACTCTCTTACTTTTTCGATGATCCAATGGATGTTGGCAATTTGATCTCTGGTTCCTCTGCCTTTTCTAAACCCAGCTTGAACATCTTGAAGTTCGTGGTTCATGTACTGTTGAAACCTGGTTTGGGGAATTTTGAGCATTAGTTTGTTAGCGTGTGAGATGAGTGCAATTGTGTGGTAGTTTGAGCAATCTTTGGCATTGCTTTTCTTTGGGATTGGAATGAAAACTGACCTTTTCCAGTCCTGTGGCCACTGCTGAGCTTTCCAAACTTGCTGGCATATTGAGTGCAGCATTTTCACAGCATCTCCTTGTAGGATTTGAAATAGCCCAACTGGAATTCCATCACCTCCACTAGCTTTGTTCGTAGTGATGCTTCCTAAGGTCCCCTTGACTTCGCATTCCAGGATGTCTGGCTCTAGGTAAGTGATCACACCATCGTGGTTATCTGGGTCATAAAGACCTTTTTCGTATAGTTCTGTGTACTGTTGCCATCTCTTCTTAATATCTCTGCTTCTGTTAGGTCTATACTATTTCTATCCTTTATTATGACAAAACAATATTGAAGAACAAAGTCAGAAGATTGAATTTGCCCAACTTCAAGATTTATTATAAAGCTATAGGAATCAAGACAGTATGCTGCTGGCCAGAGAATAGAAAAATACATCATTGGGACAGAATAGAGAGCCAAGAAAGAGAAAAACACAAATAAAGTCAAACTATCTTTGACAAAGGAGCAAAGGGAATTCAATGGACAAATGACGTTTTTTCAATAAATGGTGCTGGAATAACTGGATCTCTACATTAAAAAAAAAAAAGAATCTAGATGCAGACCCTATACCTGACATGGATCACACTCCCAAATGTAAAACCTAGATTATAACACAGGAGAAAATCTAGATGACCTTGTATATGACAATGGATTTTTAGGTACAACACCAAAGACATGACCCATGAAAGAAAAAATGGTAAGCTGGACTTCATTAAAATTAAAGACTTCTACTCTGTGAAAGACACTGTCAAGAGAATGAGAAGACAAGCCAGAGATTAGGAGAAAACACTTGGAAAAAGTATATCTGATAAAGGACTATAATGTTAAATATTGGGCTTCCCAGGCAGTGCCAGTGGTAAAGAATCCACCTGCCAATTTCCAAGATACAAGAGATTTTGGTTTCGATCTCTGGGTCAAGAAGATCCTTGGAGTATGCAATGGCACCCCACTCCATTATTATTGTCTAGAAAATTCCATAGACAGAAAAGCTTAGCAGGCTGTATAGTCCTTGGGGTTGCAAAGAATCAGACATGACTGAGCACACACGTTTCTCTCTCTCTAATGTAAAATATACAAGAATGCTTAAAACTCAACAATAAGAAAATTAACAACCTCATTATAAAATGGTCAAAAGATCAAAATAGACATGTCACCAAAGAAGATAAAAAGAAGGCAAAGAAACATAGAAAAACATGCTTAATATCATGTGTTATTGGGAATGCTAATTAAAACAATGAGAGGGCATCCCTGAGGGTCCAGTGGTTAAGGATTCACCTGCCAGTGTAGGGACACAGGTTTGATTCCTGGTCCAGAAATATTCCACAAGCCATGGGGCCACTAAACTCATGTCCACAACTACTGAAGTCTGCATGCTGTAGAGGCCATGCTCTGCAACAAGAAGTCACCACGATGAGTAGTTCATGAACTGCAGCTAGAGCATAGTCCCTGCTCACTGCAACTAGGAAAAGCCTGCACACAGCAACGAAGACCCAGCACAGCTAATAAACAAACAAAACAACAGCAAAAATGAGACACCGCTACCTACCTATTGTTGTTATTCAGTCGCCAGGTCATGTCCGACTTTTTGTGACCACATGGACTGCAGCATGCCACATTTCCCTGTCCTTCACTGTCTCCCAGAGTTTGCTCAAACTCATGTCCAGTGAGTCAGCGATGCCATCCAACCATCTCACCCTCTGTTGCTCCCTTCTCCTCCTGCCTTCAGTCTATCCCAGCATCAGGGTCTTTTCCTATGGGTAGGCTCTTCATATCAGGTGCCCAAACCTATTAGAATCATTATAATCTACCACCAATTGCTGGCAAGGATGTGAAGCAACAAGAGCTCTCATTCATTATTCGTAGGAAGAAAAAATGCTATTTTGCTATTTAGCGATTTTGGAAGACACGTTTGTAATTTTTTACAACACTAAACACTTTCCATACAGTCCCTCAAACATGCTCATTAACCTGAACATGAATGTTCATAGTGACCAAGATTGGAAGCCACCAAAATATCCTTCAATAGGTCAAAGAGCAAACTGTGGTATATTTAAACTATAAAATATTATTCACACACACAAAAAAAGAAATGTGCTATGAAGCCCCAAAAAGAAACAAAGGAAACTGAAAATCATGTGGCTAAGTGAAAGAAGTCAACACGAAAAGGCTTTATACTCTATAATTCCAACTACACAAAATCTTGGAAAGGTAAAACAATAGAGACAATTAAAAGGTCAGTTATTATCACAGGTTTGTGGTGAGGAACAAATGAATGAGTGGAGCCTAGGGGATTTTTAGGGTAGTTAAACCATTCTGCATGATACTGTAATGGTGGATACATGTAATGATACACTTGTCCAAACCTGTAGAATACATCTCACAAAGTGAACCCCAATGTAAACTGTGGACTTCAGTTAATAATGATGTGTCAATATTGGTTCATCAATTGTACCAAACGTACAAGGCTTGGGAGAGATGCAGATGGTGGGGAGGCTGTGTATTTTGGGGAGAGGGAGGCAGGCTTATGGGAACTCCCTGGACTTCCCGCTCAGTTTTGCTGTGACCTTGAAACTACTCTAAAAAATAAAGTCTATTGAGAAATATGTGAATCGTTCATTACCCAAGTATTTTTAGGCTCCAGCAGGTGCAGAAACTGCCAGACAGAGCACACGCCATCTCAGCAGTTGACAGCACAAAACACAGAGCACTTCCTCACAGGCCAAAGGGACTTTCTTCTTTGCTTGTTTTTACAACTGCTGGAAGAAAACATTTAGCTCTTCAGAGGCCCAGGGACGGTCAAAGGAGACAGCTGTGGGCCAGCTTCCTGAGAAGGCTTATAAAAGCGTGGCAGCATCCAGACTTTTGATCCCAGGGCTGCACCAGTATCACGCCACTGCCAAGGAAGCCAGATGGAGGACACACCTGCTGTCACCGGCGTCCTGCCCTCTCCCCATTTGATGGCTCACCTGCCCCGCACCGGACGGTGTTGATCTGTTCCTGTTTGGTCTGTATCTTTCAGGCTTTTCTAGAGGGCTTCACACACACAATAAGAAAATATGCTGTCATCTCCTTTTTCCAGTCAACCTCAACTACACGTTGAAATCATCTGGGGAGACTGAAAAGACTAATACTACCTGGGCCCCCCCGCTGAGATCCTAATTTGTCTGGTCAGGGCATGGCTTCCCAGGTGATTCTAATGTGCAATCAAGGTTGAAAATGACTAGTCTCAGAGTCCAGTGGAACTCACACAAATTCCTCCACCCCAGCCGGTCATAAAGAGGGCTAGTTTCTAGTTTTGAGACACTCTTCCGCTCTCATCCCAGCCCCAGCACACACAAAAAGCTTCTAGGGAACATTATTTCAGTCTATTCTATCCTATTCACTAATTGTTATGAATAAGTATTGTGTAAACTGGATGCTGGGAAACTACATACACTTCTCTCAAAAAGCTCAGTATAAAAAGTGCCATCAATCTGAACACCTCTCGTACACGGGACTAGGTTACAGGGTCGCTATTTATGGTGACAGTTTGTAGAGACTCTGACACATCTCTACCTTGGCTCCAGGGCTCTGTCAGCCAGAAGGAGGAGGGGGCCTCTCTGTAATTCACCCCTAGGTGCCACACAAGCTAGGTGGGGTGCCGGCCTCCTGCAGAGGGACCTGAGCTAGGCGCTGGCACCATGCCTGGCACATGGGAGGTGCTCCATATTATTCACAGAGAGACCACCATGGGCTGCACAGAAGGGCTCAGGGGAGGGGATGCATTCTGTCTACAGGGATGAAGTGAGAAGGTGTGAAGAGGCTAAGGCTGAGATGAGCCTTGAGGGAGGGCATGCCTGGTGGAGAGACAGGTGACAAGCATCTCCCCAGGACATGTTGACCTACAGCGTGGAGAGTGGGTATTGAGGCACTTCTATCTGCTGGAGCACCATGTGGAGGGGCTGCATGAAGTGGACAAGGGAGAAACTGCGAGGGGCTTGTGATGGAGTAGGGACTTGTACCCACTGGGGAGCAGTGGGAGGGTTTTCAACTCCCATAGCACAACCAGATCCTGGTTCCTTCGATTACACTGGTGGCTATGCGCAAAAAAATTAGGGGATATTGGGATCACCAAAAGCACCAACAGAGTTGCAAAGTTTCTTAGGTTTTTTGAGAATTGCCAAGGGAAGTTTACAGTTAGATCCTTGGGAATTCTAGTGTTAGATTATTCCTCTTGCAGCCCCATATCCACCCTGCTCACATTCTACACCAATGCTACTAAATTTTGAATTTTTCTCAGCTGTCACTACCTTTGCAGTAGGTGCAGCAATGACTTTGTCTTACTTCTTCAGATCATCTGATGTAATCAAGAGTCAAAGAAGAAACAAAGTCTAGAGAAGCTTTGTATCCTAAGACTTCCTCCCTCAAAGCTGCCCACAACCAACTGCAAAAAGACTTTGATCAGACAGAGAACAAAGGGTAAACTGTTATTCTTTCTAGAGAGTACTAGGAACCTAGAAGAAATAATTCTGCAAAGCTAGGCTATGGAAACCAGAGAGAAAATATGCTTCCCCTACATTGTTAGGGTGTTCCTAAATTTTAGGGACTCGGAGCAATTTCTTTTACCTTCTAAAGTCTATCAGAATACCACTCAGTCTAAATATAAAGGGTTCATATCCATTTCCTGAAATTTACTGTTCAAATAAAGTAGAAATTAAGGATTATTGCATGCTCTACTTCTGTATATTCTTTCCGGAAATCTGAATGTTTATGTAAAAATGTAAAATAATTTGTAGACACTTATATTCTGTAATTTAAACAATCAAAAACAATGTCCTAGGTCTCATCTCTCTTATTGAATCAGAATCTCTAGGAGCAGAGACCAGGAATCTGTATGTTAATGAGCTCCCAGTTGATCTAACTCATTGCCTCTCTGACTTCAGACATCTACATAACTTTTGCCATACTCACATTGTCCTTTTGCCTTTGTCCACTCAAGTTGTTTTAGGTTAACTTTAAAATTGTAGTCATCCTAAGTGATGTCCACTAAATCAGAGTTTTGAAGCACTGTTTTCTAAAATTGTATGTTAAAAGACGTAACTATTTTAAAGTCCATTGTGGGCTAACTGAAGATAGTACATGGTCCACTCCACTGATTCAAAGCTGTTTTGGGAAGAGCAGGTTTACTGCTTCCGGGTCTCTGTGGTCCAGACTTTGGCCTTCTTATTTCGGGACCCACCTACCTAGGCCTGGACGCCCTCACACAGCTCTATGGAAAGCACCTCACTGCCAGAACCCTACCCTCTCTTTCCACACGTACTATCTCCCATCACCCCAACCAAACTGGATTTTTATATCTGAACTTAGGACAGTATCACTAAAGCACGTTAATAAATGTTAAAGTATAATCTGCTGGTTTAACCCTTGATAGCAAAAATGCTTTCATTTTCAAGAATGGGATTCTCCTCATATACATTCACACAGCTCTTTGCATCAGCGCCTGAACCAGCACACATTTCTGCAGCTTCATTTCTTTTCAGTCTTCCTCACTCACTCTGCCTCAGCCACACTGGAGCGTACCTTACTTTCTCCCTCTTAATATACAAGCTCTTCCTACCTCAGGACCTTTGCACTTGCTGGATTTCTTCCACACGTCTGCCACCCACACATTACTTGGGTTTCAACTCAAAGTCCCTACTTTCCGAGAGGCAACTCCTGACCAACCCAGTTAAAGCTACAGCAGTTCCCCACATCTCCATGCCCTCCAAGGATCCTCTGTCACAGCAGTTTTTAACCAAGGGTGTTATTTCCTCTAAGGAGACATTGGTAACATCTACAGACATTTGCAGGTGTCACTATGTTGGGGGGGTTAGGGGGGCAGTGCACAAATATTCTCCAGCAAATAGAGGCCAGGTATGTTGATAAGCAATCCTGTAATGCTTGCACAGTGCCCTCCCACAATGCATTATTTGGATCCAAATGCCATGTTTGAGAAATTCAGCTCTGTCAGTGGAAAATCCCATGGATGGAGGAGCCTGGTAGGCTGCAGTTCATGGGGTCGCGAAGAGTTGGACACAACTGAGCAACTTCACTTTCACTTTTCACTTTCATGCACTGGAGAAGGAAATGGCAACCCACTCCAGTGTTCTTGCCTGGAGAATCCCAGGGGCAGCGGAGCCTGGTGGGCTGCTGTCTATGGGGTCGCACAGAGTCGGACACAACTGAAGCGACTTAGCAGCAGCAGCAGCAGCAGTGTGTTATGCTTTTTCCTTCTCATCATCAGTACCAGAGCAGATGGTATTGGGGTTTCTTTCCTACTGAATGGAGCTCCTTGGGAACTGGAGTTCAGGGCTGTACCCTACTCCACCTCAGTACCTAGAGGAGTGTCAGGCACCTTGACTCTCAAATCTGGACTCATTTGCCCTTGTCCTGAGAGCCCATAGCAAGTGGAAGATGCCTGGCCTCAAGTAAATGGTGAGGATAAGAAAATATGTCACTTTAGAAAATGAAAACAAAAATGTGTTCAATTAATGAGTGTGCATACAAATGAAACTTGTGATGAGGAGTCCCTCATGCTTTCAAGGACTGACAAAATTTTCTTCGCAGTCATCAGTGAAAGACTGGTTCTTCTGCTTTTAAAGAAGAGCAAAATTTCCTAAGTTCAAATATATGGTTTTAATTATACCAGTGTCTTAATGTCCCTAGACCAACAGGATAAAATGGAATCTCAATTGTCTCAAAAAAAAAATCCAATACATTCTATTTAATTGGCATTTTTAAAGGAAAGAAATTAATGTTAACTTAGTGTTAAATACCTCCTCTTCCTTCCCTCTAATCCGTTCTCCCCCTCAGTTATTGACAAATTTTTCTATAGCATAAAATGATAGCCAAATTGCTCATATGAATTTTTCTTAAACAGAACTGTTATTCAGAAAAATAATAAGAGGGACCATATAATGAGAAACCTGTGAATGCAATACCACTGAAATTCTTTATTGAGCACTGATGCTAGATTTTCTGTCACAAGAAACTTTATAAACAGAAGAAAAACCATTGTATTTCAGAAGTGATTTTCACTTTCATTTTTTTCACAAATATCATGTCATTGAAATTACCACTATACACCCATGTAAGTATGGGAATAACTCTCATAGATGCAAAAAAAAAAATCAACACAACATTGTAAATCAACTATACTTCATTTTAAAATATATTTAAAATTAGGCATAAAGAATGACTTACTCTAATGTCATCCAACGTTCCCGGTGCACTTCAGGACGAGAGCTCAGGGCCTGCCTCTAATTCTGAGTACAGTACCGCCTGCCTTCTCCCGGGCCCCAGGTCTTGTTTCCCAGAATGCTACTGAGTATGCCAGTAGTCACTGTGCCCAGGGTATTCCAACAAATTTTGGAAATGCTGGATTAAACAAAGTTAAGCAGATTTCCAGAACTTGTAATGTGCCATCACAAACTTTAGGAAGGACTTGGAGAAGAAAGCACAAATCCTAAATTCAAAGCCCCACAAGTAACAAAGCAGGTAACAAACGAGTCTGCAGGCGAGGCAAGGCCTGAGGGATGTGGTGCCATCTAATGGGGCTCTGGCTACATAGGGATGTTGCCCAATGTTTCCAGACAAGTTACAAATCTGGACTTTAATTTGACATCTCCATGTTTGTGCATGTTGTCTTGAATTAAAAAAAAACAACAAACATCGTAGTTGGAACATAATTTTTTAAACCAGATCAGTGTGGTTCCATTTACAAAAACTAGTATGCAATGTTTAGCCATCTTCATTGCCCATGCATACATGTTGTTAAGTTACTTCAGTCATGTCTGACTCTTTGCAACCCCATGGACTCTAGCCCGCCAGGCTCCTCTGTCCATGGGATTCTCCTGGCAAGAATACTGGAGTTGATTGCCATGCCTTCCTCCAGAGTATGTTCCCAACCCAGGGGTTGAACCCACGTCTCTTATGTCTTCTGCGTTGGCAGATAGGTTCTTTACCACTAGCATCACCTCTTCATTGCCCACGTAACCTTTATTCAGAGGTCCTATTAATTTTCTACAACTCTGCAGAAGTTTAAAAAACATTGCCTTCAAAAAAAACCTTCCAGCCCTCATGGACCACTTTGGTGTGAGCGGCTCTGAACACCACTACCCTTCCCCCCACCAAAAACAAAAACAAAAACAAAAACCTCAAGAATGAGTTATTTCAGGGTTTATGAAAGTGAAATTAATTTCCAGCCTTCTTAACTGTTCATGCAAAAATACTTCAAAGTGACTAAAACCAGCCTTACTTTTTGTCTTTGACTAACTCTTCTGGAAAAAACAAAAATTTAATTGAGTTGTGCAAAAGATATAACACAGGAATTGATTATATATGGAAAAGACCCTTTATCTTTCCAATATAATTTTAAGAACTGAAGTGGTTTGAGGATGTTTAGCTTTTTGGTGGAAACTGGTAACATGATCAAAGAAGGCTATTATATTTGCAAACTGGCTTTTCCAAAACAAAAAGCCTCTTTTATTACTCCCTCCCTTTTTTCTTTCCTTGTATTTATTTCTGCCTTGCCTCATTCTAAAAATTCCATCAGAGCCTACCAACTGTCTACATAAACACCTAGAATTGTAGCACCAATGCAGCAGAAACAGTGTATATCACATGACAATTGATTTTCTTACCCTGGTGTCTCCAAGGACCACTCACTACCCCAACTTCTTCTAACTGCTAAAATACCATTCTGGTCCCAGGGAAAGCACTTAACACCTTCTATCTCCAGAGCCCTGAGAAACCAGATCTACCTATAATGGCAAAATCACATTCACTTCTATTTTCCCAATGGGTAAATAGAAACCTGTACACTCCCATGATTTGAAACCCTTGATGTCCTAAGGAATATAACATTTGGAGTCAATTTAAAAAAAAAAAAAAATCATGAAATGCTTCCATGTTAAGTCCTTTAAGTACCAAATTAAATTTGCTGATTTTAAGTTGTGGTCAGCTCCTCTCCACAGCTTTATTAACCAAGGTCGAAGTGTGTTTTCTGTCTCCCCAATGAGAATTCTTGATGGATAACAGGATTCATAGGGTCTAAAGAGAATGTACAATTCTAAAGTGTACCTTTCATGTTTTGGAGAGATTTCTGCAATGACCAGAAAGATTGACTCAGTTTTAGTATAAAAAATTAGTACTGTGTGACAGAGGTTGATTGTGCACAGATGATCTAGACTCACTCTACCCAATGTTCTTGACTCCGTGGAATGTCATCAGAAACTGATGGAAAAATTGTCTTGCTACTTGAGGGATTCTGACATGGTGATATCTGGGCACTGTCTTCTACATAATGCCTTGGAATCTGGGCCCACGACATAGTGAGAGTCATCAATAATGTAGGCATTATCTTCTGCTTGGATAGGCTTCAGAGCTGCATGTTTCAAAGCTCCAACATGAGACTCCTTCAAGGGAATCACACTGCAGAAAGAATTTCATGATTAAGAGAAGAGCACTTCTCAAGGATGAGCAGCACAGTTCTTTATGTTCAGGCAATACTGGGTATTTGCATTTCCTAGAGCATCATTCAGACAGCCTATGAAGTCAATAGAAGCTTCCAGTTTTTCTGAATATGAAGTTTTATGAAAGTCTGTTTAATAAAGTGAAAGAAATCCTCAGCAGTCATTTCAAAATCTCAGGCTGGTCTCCTTCAAGAGACTTATGTAACAGAAAACAAAAATTGAAAATGTAAGAAGACAAATGTCAGACATCAAGATGAAGTACTAAACCAGGAAGTACATTCACAAAGATGACCAGGGAATGGTTTGGTTGGTGTTTTCCTGAATGAAAATTGTGACCCTTTAGAGAAGGCTAAATTAAATCTATTTAGTGGTCTATGTCCTGTATTTAAGATAAATATATATCAGCATACAAAATATCAGAGCATACTGGATATAATAAAGTAGCATTGCTGCATCTAAGTGTGTACTAGATCATGGAGTCAAAAATCTTACTGTGTCTTAATGGTCAAAATTGGAAAGCTATGCGTTAGATGGCTTTTATAGCTTGTACACTCATACATCAAGGGTACAAAAAGGTAATTTGTGGGGCTTTGATACAGCTACTCTCTTAGAACTTGTATGCAGTTACTGCTTTCATTACCTAAGCCTGCCCAGAAATGGTATTAAATGCACTGAATCTTCACTCAACTCTGATCTTTAAACAGATTAGTCACATATGTGTGGAAACACTTTCGGTGTCTGTGGTTCAAAATAAGTCAGTGTGATAAATTAATAGCTGCCCCAAAAATTACACGATGAGGAAACGCTCAGCTTTGTTTTATTTTGTTTTTTTTGTGTGTGTGTTATAAGGTATTTTCTACAATAAATATTTTCTTTTCCAATTAGGGGATAAAAAGTGAAAATTTAAAAAATCTAAACAGTGAAAAGACTAAGAGGATGCTATTTTCCATTCTTCTCTGCCTATAGGGAGTATTTATTTTTCTTCCATTTTTGGAAGCAGATAGTCAAAAACTTCTATAAGTCTGAGTTTTGGACTCTAGGAGACCTACACTTGGAGTCTTTTAACTGCTGTGTGATATGACTTTCGATATCACTTAGCATCTCTAAATCTGTTTTCCAAACTGTAAACTAAGACTAATACTATTGCCTGTCTCACAGGTTTATTGATGTGAAGGGCAGGCCTACAATAATAAATGTCAACATTTATGGAACAGTTGCAATATGTTGGTCATTGTTCAAGGCATGTTCTGTGGACGGGCTCATGTGATTAACTTAGGTATAGGAAAGACTGTGTACAAACATCCAATGAAAGAGAACTAGGAATAATGGATGGTGGCCTAAGAGGGATGGGTTTTATCAAAGAAAGACTTTGCCTAAAGCCCAAGCTGGACCAGATGAAGTAGGCTATTTGGATTTGGAAGTAGGTAGTGGTTTCCCACCTTTGCAGGTGTTTGGGCAAATGACTACAGGGATGTATATAAAGAGGATTTAATTTTTTATTGGGCAGTGGGATAGATTTACACAGCTGTAAATTCAAACGCTTTTGAGGCTACACAACTAATGTAATTGATCACAACAGGCTGGGTATGGAACAATATGGGATGGTGGGACCGTGGAGAACTGGAGGCACATCCCAGCTTTGTGGGTCTTCAGCCTGGAGGTGTCCTCCTCCAGATGTTTGCAGAGCTGCCTTCTGCTCCTTTGGGGCTCACTCACATAGCCTATAGCCCTGCTCTGTATTCCCTATGGTATTTCTCTGGAAGTTCTATAAGTGCCCTGCTTATTTATCTACATGTTTTCAGTCTGTTCTGCTCATCTCTTTGGAATGTAATAGGGATTCAATAGACATGCAATAAACAAAGCAATGAATGAAATCAAATAACAAACCAAACAACCCACTCAAATGGCCCATGAAACAAAATCTGGTTTAGTTCTCTTGCTCTAAAAGGTCTGGTTTCAGGTGCTGTTTCTGTACAGTTCTAGGACATTTGCAGAAAACATAGACCTGTGTTCTCATCACATCACTAAAATCATCACTGGAAGGTTGGACAGCAATGGAGATCCTCTATATGCTAGATTTTTCAGAATCCAGAGTACAAAATGGAGAACTGGGAAGGAAAAGAGGAGAGAGGCAGAGGCATTTTCCTTATTTTTAATAGAATAAGAATATCAAAAGGCATTGACACTAACTCTTTCAAACTTACCGTAGTAGCTCCACCTTGTTACCCAGGCAAAGATATTCTAAATTGGATAAGAAATGAAGAGAAAATTAAACATATAAGCTAAAGAGTTCATGATATTTTTTTCCCAATAAGTATATTATTACTGTTATTACCTTAATATGAGAAAAATAGGTACAGATATCAGACACTGAAAAAATTAATTATGAGGAAAGAATATTTTTGAAACGAAGGGGAAACAAATCAATCTGGGCTCTACCCTGATAACTCCAGATAACTTTTCTTGAATCTCTGGGAGTCAAATAAACCCCTTAGTGGAAAGTATCTTGTGATTATTAGGTTTAATGCATTCACCCACATGACCTAGCTCACTTTAATATAATCATATTTCATTGCAAAAAAATGGGAGATTGTGTTTCTCCTATAGATGACAGGTTTTACACACACACACACACACACACACTGGTGGAAGGACACCAGGAGGCCCTGGGTGGCTGCCTTGTGAAACCCTTTGTTCTCTTCTTAGTCCTGAAATCATGTATCCTTCTAATGGCTCATTTGGTTCCTCTGTTAAGTGGGTGTTGTAAAACTCTCAGCAATTTCACCCTCTATAGGAACAAAAATTGGTCATTGAAGGAAGGGGCAAAGGAGGAGTGAACAAATCTTGTATATTACACTGGTTTGTTGATATCCAAATCCCAACTCTACCTAACCAATCCTTAATTCTCCATATTTAATTTCTCCCATGGAGAACTTAAGTATCATGTTTCTCTTCACTGAGAAGATAATTTTAAGATAAATAAAAATAAAAAAAGAACAAGGTAAGAACCAAGGAAGTTATGTGAAACCAAAATCATATGGAATGTAGGGCTACAGGTAGTTTGGCTCAAGAATACTCCTGTGGGCACAGTCCTGAGGTGACTTACTTTTTTTAATCCAGAATACCACAAACATGAGCACTACTATGAAGAGAGCAACAGAGATTCCAATGGAGACTCCCTGGTTGGTGCTCATCCAAGGACCTTGTACCAGCCCCTAAAGAAGCATCAGCAGATCAAAAACAAAATAAAAAATGACAGAATAAAACCATATTATTAGAATTATGGGTAGAACACACTTCCTAAAATAAATTACCCAGATACATTTATTAACATTTGGCTAGTTCTTTATCATGAGGGGTGAGACCAAATGATCTGAAGTTATAATCATACGGTGAAATTCTAAGACAATTTAAAATTCAAATATATTTGGGGATGGTGGAAATGTATATCTTGCTTGTGATGGTATTTATAGAGGTGTATACATTTGTCAAAACTCAAACTGTACATTTCAAATGAGCCTGTTTTATAATATATAAATTATAAATACTTTTAAAAATGAATAAGGTATTCCCATATATACTATTCCTATGATAGTAAAACAAAAAAATTTTTTCTCATGTAAGTTTGACACATTTTTTAGTTCTGATATATTTTTTAGTTCTGACGTTTTTAAAAATACATATACACATTTGTTTGGCTGTACTGCACAACCTGTGGGATCTTAGTTACCCAGCCAGGGATGGAACCTGTGAACCCCTGCATTGGAAGTGTGGAGTCTTACCCACTGGGCTTCCAGGGAAGTCCCTACATTATTTTAAAAGTTAAGTTTTTCACTTATCAATTGACACTGTCTTTTCATGTCAGTAAGTACACTGTGGTGCCAACAATTGTTAATAGCAATAAGTGGGCATGTTTAATTGACTAATTAATCAATCCCTATTATTGAGTATTAAGGTTATTTGAAACATTTTTATGATTATAAATAGCAGCAAAGAACACCTTTTCTTATACATCTTCATGTATTTGTTCAATTCTCTCTTTAAGGTGGAGTTCAGGAAATTGATTTACTACTAGGACAAAATATATACTCCTTGGTTTTCAGGATACCTGGGAGACACTGACATCTTCAGAGTCAAGACACTAAAAGCCCACAATTTTGCTACTGCCTATTGTGGACTTGCTTCTGTAATGATTCTACTTGTTGCTAAACATACCTGTCCTAGAGGTAAAAAAAAAAAAAAAAAAAAAAAAACCCACCATTCAGAATATTTGTTTCTTTTTTTTTAAATCCAGCATAAATCTAGCTGTATAACAATATTACAGTCATTTACACAGTGGCAGTTCTGCTATTGAATAGATATAAACAAATTCTATCCATACTCATCAGATCAATCAGTGCCCATAGCTGATTGGTGAGAGTGGCTAAAATCTTTTATATCATTCCTGTATGGTAGTGTTATCATTGTCACTAAGGTATGCAACATAAAGCCATTTGATCTCACACTAAAGAACTCCACTTCTCCTGAGCTTGACTTTCCCTTACAATGGCCATGTTGCAAATTCTCACCACTTGCAATCAGGATTACTCTCATACCTAAAGTCTTTTGGTTTGTTGCCTCTAACAGCTACTTGCACACAGTAAAAAGAAAAGTTTTTTAACCAAGTGAGCTAAAAGAAAATATTCTATTGGTAAATTCTTCGAACTTACTCACAAAGATCAGACTTTAATGAACATCATGAGACTACAGCTCCTTATATTTTTTCTCAAACTATGTATAAGAATATCCTACAGAATCACAATGTTGTTCAAGACCTTAGGACCTTAAAAAGTCATCATATGGGGAGGATCAGGGCTTCATAAGTGGCTCATTGGTAAAGAATCTGCCTGCCAAGCAGAAGACATGGGTTTGATCTCTGGATGTGGAAGATTCCCCGGAGAAGGAAATGGCAACCCACCCCAATATTCTTGCTTGGAAAATTTCATGGACAGAGGAGCCTGCAGGTTACCATCCATGGGGTTACAAAGAATCGGACAAGACTTAGTGACTAAACACCAGCAACAAATGGGGAGGATTACATATAGAAAGACTCAATAGTGGCCTCAAAACTTCTCAATAGGAGGATACAATTGGGTTGGAAAAAGATATTAGGAGGCCTAAGTTTAAGCAAGCACACTTTGATTTGCATAATATTTTTGGTTGGGATGGCCCCCATTCTGCCATGTTAATTCAAGGCATGCCATTTCTCTGATGATGATCGAAGTCTTCCTTGATATGTAATGTTAATTCACTATCCTTGAATTAATTCACTCTTTCTTCTAATTTTATGGCCAGGAGACATTTTGTAGAGTGATTGTGTGGAGTAAAATATCACTTTTTGGATATTTCTAACAAAATAGTGCATCTATATTAAGTTTTTTAAAATTATTTAAAGCATCCCTATTTAAGAGTCAAATTCTTTTCTTCTTTTATTTTATGAATTAGAAATAATCAACTGTGAACAAGACTTATAATAATACTCTCTAATGTAACTTGCTTCCAAGGAAACATACAAGTGAATCAGGCTAAGAAAGTAGAAAGGAGTATGCTTACAACTTGATAGCAACGCCAAAGGGGATCTGGAGACTCTGTCACAGTGTCATTCCCATCTGCTCAACAAGAAGGAAAATTTATTAGAATTATAAAAATATTGAATTTTCACTGCAAACACCAAATATATTCACATTGCTTTATGGTAATGAATAAAAACTTGAATAATCATAAGGCCAAATGCTGTAGGCACTGCAGGAGTTAAATCAAATAACTAACATTATTTAATTTAACCTGTAAACCATGCTTCTTAACCATTTTCATCACCCACCCTTCCAAAATGAACCCCCTTTTTTTCCATCTACGGGAACAAGTATATGTTCACAGAATGTTTACCTACAATTTTTGAGAAGTTATAGTGGCCCATTCTCAGAACTAGGTTAAAGATTACCACTTAAGGTAGGTAACCAGTTTTTTTCATGACAGCTATGAAACTGCCAGTGAGTGCTCAGAGGCCACTGCACACCAAACAGCAGAACCACACTTTTCAAAACAGATGTTACATTGGCTTTACATTTAAAATGTGAGTGAAATGCATTAAGATATCCCAAACAGGTATCATCCAACTCCTACATTATGTTCCAGTGTGCCCAGATGTTGATCCAAAAGAGCTTTAGAAAATATGCTACATCAGCCCCAAAACTAATGTAATAACCTCATATCCAATATATGCAGAATTTCTAAGGATACTATATGGGCTTCCCTGATGGCTCATAATGAAGAATCTGCCTGCAATGCAGGAGACCCGGATTCAACCCCCCCAGGTCAGGATAATCCTGGGGAGAAAGGAATGGCAACCCACTCCAGTATTCTTGCCTGGAGAGTTCCACAGACACAGGAGCCTGGTGGGACAGTCCGTGGAGTCACAAAGAGCTGGACACAACTAAGCAACTAACACATACAGACACACACACACACACACAAGGGTGATATGTACCTAAAATCTCCATATAAAAGAATATTATGCTTTAAAGTTTTGAATGTTCAAATTTTAACAGTGCTTTGAAATATGCCTTTTGTTACACAGAACATATACTGTTGAGCTTCCTAATCAACCTATCTGACATATAGGTCAGACACAGGATTCTTTCTTTACTGAGTATCTATTATATACCAAGACCTTTATATTCTTATACCAATTTCCTTAATCCTATTTTACAGCCGAGGAAGTAGTCCTGATATGGTTGAAGTTTCTAACTATAGAATAGGACAAGAGCTTCAGTTTATAACCACTACACAAGTTACATTCTCATCCAATGAAAATACTGAAGGTCTTAGAAAATCCTTAACTACTAACAAAACTTTTGCCATGTCATTTTGCAATGGCAGTGAAAATGAATCCACCATATCCACTCTAAAGTTTTACACATTACATTACTGTGTTTACATTTTAATTATTCTGACAGTACTTCTTGGAGAGCCAAAGACAATATCTACAGTCTAGGCTTTGTGCATGACTTGTATTATAACCTTAGGTAAGTGTTTCAGGTATAGAATGGGTGATTTTCTAAAAGCAGCATGGACCTGAGTAAGATAAAACTTGACTTCAATGTTGACAATGTCCTTCAACAATGTGACCTTGATCGAGGTCCTTTGCATACACATTTATGTATGCATGCACATAAATGTATATATTTATGTTTCTAGCTATGGTAAGAGTTAGAACTACAAGCTGCTGATAGCACCCATCTCATAAAGCAGTCATATTAGATGATGCATATAAGGTATTTAACATCATGTTAGACAAATATCAGCTATTACTATTATGTTATTATATAACAATAGGAACAATGTGGGGAGACACCATGCAATGGACTTTTCAAACATCTTATTTTTCATTCCTCACAAACTTGCAGTGAGCAATGCAACATCTTGCCCATGGGTACACAGCTAGTAACTGGCAGTTGAACTGAAGGCTGTCTGTCTCCAAAACAGAACTCAACAGGCTCCTTAGTCTGGCAATGGCAAGAAATAAATCTGCCCTGAAATAATTAAATGAGATAATGTATGACAGTTTTCTTTGCATTGTTCATTTAAGAAGGCCTTCTTATCTCTCCTTGCTATTCTCTGAAACTCTACATTCAGTTGGATATAGTTTTCCCTCTCAGTTGGGTATGTCTTCCCTTTCTCCATTTCATTCAAGAATGGGCATGATAGAGGACAGAAATAGTAAGGACCTAACAGAAGCAGAAGAGATTAAAAAGAGTTGGCAAGAATGATGAATGATACAAAAGAAGAATGATACAAAAAGGTCTTAATGACTTGGATAACCCTTTCACATGCTAACAAGTTTATGCTCAAAATCCTTAAGCTAGGCTTCAGCTGTACATGAATTGAGAACTTCCAGACATTCCAAGCTAGGTTTAGAAAAGGCAGAGGAAACAGAGATCAAATTGCCAACATTAGGTGGATCATGGAGAAAGCAAAGGAATTCCAGAAAAACTATTTCTGCCATTGACTATGCTAATCCTTTGATTATGTTGTTATTGTTCAGTCACTAAGTCATGTGACCCCATGACTCTTTGTGACCCCATGGACTGCAGCATGTCAGGCTTCCCTGTCCTTCACCATCTCCCACAGTTTGCTCAAACTCATGTCCATTAAGTCAGTGATGTCATCCAACCATCTCACCCTCTGTTGTCTCCTTCTCAGCTCGCCCTCAATCTTTCCCAGCATCAGGGTCTTTTCCAATGAGTCGACTTTTCACATCAGGTGGCCAAAGTATTGGAGCTTCAGCTTTAGCATCCATCCTTCCAATGAATATTCATGGTTGATTTCCTTTAGGATTGATTGGTTTGATCTTGACTTCTTTGATCGTGTAGATCACAACAAATTGTGAAAAATTCTTAAAGAGACAGGGCTACTAGACTACCTTATCTGTCTCCTGAGAAATGTGTATGCTGGTCAAGAAGCAACAGTTAAAACTGGACATTGAACAACTGACTGGTTCAAAATTGGGGAAGGAGTATGACAAGGCTACATATTGTCATCCTGCTTATTTAACTTGTGTGCAAGTAAATCATGTAAATTGCCAGACTGGATGAATCACAAGTTGGAATCAGGATCGCCAGGGGAAATGCAACAACCTCGGATAAGTAGGTGATACCACTCTAATGGCAGAAAGTGAAAAGGAACTAAAGAGCCTCTTGATAATGGTGAAGGAGGAGATTGAAAAGGTGGCTTGAAATTCAACACTTGAAAAACTAAGCTCCCATCTTTCCGTGCTGCCAGAATGGTGCACATGAATGTCCTGGCCGATGCTCTCAAGAGTATCAACAATGCTGAAAAGAGAGGCAAATGCCAGGTCCTTATTCGGCCGTGCTCCAAGGTCATCGTCAGGTTTCTAACAGTGATGATGAAGCATGGTTACATTGGCGAATTTGAAATCATTGATGATCACAGGGCTGGGAAAATTGTTGTGAACCTCACAGGCAGGCTAAATAAGTGTGGAGTGATCAGTCCCAGATTTGATGTGCAACTCAAAGATCTAGAAAAATGGCAGAATAACCTGCCCCCATCCCGTCAGTTTGGTTTCATTGTACTGACAACCTCAGCTGGCATTGTGGACCATGAAGAAGCAAAACAAAAACATAAAGGAGGGAAAATCCTTGGATTCTTTTTCTAGGGATGTAATACATACAAATAAAATACCTTAGAGGAGAAAAAAAAAAAAAGAAAAACTAAGCTCATGGCATGCAGTTCCATTACCTAATGGCAAATAGAAGGGGAAAAAAGGGAAGCAATGACAGATTTTATTTTCTTGGGCTCCAAAATCACTGTGCATGGTGACTGCAGCCATGAAATTAAAAGATATTTGCTCCTTGAAAGAAAAGCTATGACCAACCTAGACAGCATATTAAAAAGCAGAACATCTCTTTGCTAACAAAGGTGAGTAGAGTCAAAGCTTTGGTTTTTTTTCAGTAGTCATGTATGCATGTGACAATTGGATCATAAAGACTAGCACTGAAGAATCAATGCTTTTAAACTGTGGAGCTGGAGAGAGTCCCTTGGATTATAAGGAGGTCAAACCAGACAATCCTAAAGGAAATCAATCTTGACTATTCATTGGAAGGACTGAAACTCAAATACTTTGGCTACATGATGTGAAGAGCTGACTCACTGGAAAAGGCCCTGAGGCTGATAAAGACTGAAAGCAAAAGGAAAAGGGTGATAAAGGATGAGATGGTTAGATGGCATCACTAATTCAATGAACATGAATTTGAGCAAACTCCAGGAGATAATGAAGGACAGGGAAGCCTGGCATGTTGCAGACTATGGGGCCACAAAGAATCAGACATGACGTAGCTAATGAACAACCACAACAAGTGACAGTTTGCTGGTACATCTGTCTGTCAAAAGGTGGGTGGCAGGCCATATGATGACCAAAATTCCTTCCATACTAAAATTCTTTGTTTCGTGAGGCTTTAACCCACTGAAGTCTGACTTGGGCATTGTGAGGATTTGGCTGGAGAACCTCAGGGACACTGCCGAGATGGCAGCAGTGACAGAAGTTGTGGGGACACAGCTGCTCCAATGTCTGTTCCATTCTGAAAATCTCTACCTTGACCAGGTTTTAATGACATATTTTAGAGATTGATTTGCAATTGAATTGGTCCCTCTGTGCATCCTGCAGGCCCATTTTCTATTAACCAGCTTCCAGGGATGATTGGCAAAAGGTAGGCCATACTGGGGGTCTGCTACAGATTGGCAGCTCCTGAGCATGATGAGTCATATGCATGAGGGGTCTTGAAAAGCCGACCTTGTTTGAATGCTTCACAGGCACAAGGACACATAAACCAGCTCTGCATTGCAAAGGAGTTCAGCATGTGCCACAGCCCCAAATTTACCACCACAGGTAGCAAGTTAGCTGGGAAAGATGACAGAATTCAGCATCACCTTTCACCATCACAGGAAAGACAAGACAAATCTTACATCTGAAAAGAATATGGATTTTCCAAAATTGGAAAGAGCAGGGAGACTTTTCTGGTGGAATAGCCCAATCCTAGTAGGGCATGCCTCTTTGGTTCTCCTGTCCATGTTCTCAACCCATCTCAAAGTGTCCATGTGAAATGAAAGCTTAACAAGGCAGCAGGAGGGCCTTGTGGCTCTATGTAGTTTCTGGAGCTTAGGGGAAACATCAACAAGTGACTAGTCTGGTCTGGACCAGATTAATTTGGATTTATGCTTTTTAAGGCTCTGTCCAGGGGATTAAACCTACTAATAAATAAAAGACTGGTTCAATTAATTTAGAGAAATGCAATTACACATGTGGATGTTCCCAAATCTTACAAGCTGTCTATGTTGCTCAGGTATGCATATTTCTGGACATGCTAAATGACAGTCATAGTTGCCAGTCTATATATCACTTACCTTTTAACTATGTTCCAATCTTTATCTAATTCAAATCCTTGAAAGAATTCTACATCAGTAAAATTCCATCCATTTTACAAAGGATAAACACAGATTCAAAGAGGGTAAGACATTTGTTCAAGTTGTATAGCTAATTGGAGTAGCCTTTGTAGGTACTCAAGTCAGATCTGTGTTACTATAGAATATGTGCTCTTAACAGTGTGCTAATATTTATCAAAATTTGAAAGCTCCCAGGCTTTCAGGAAAGAAAACAAAGTTACCTGTTGAGAAAGAGTATGATGGTGAGCAAGTTTTATTTGTTTCATATGAGGTGGTAGGCTTGGTTTCTGCAGCCTGCGTTGGGGAAGATAAAGAAGGTACTGAAATGATAAGAATGGAAGAATGTTGTTCAATTCGTGGAGGAAAATTTCCAACTCCAGCAAAAAATAGCAAACAAAACTAAAATTAGGAATTACCCTTTGACTCTTTCTTAGAGAAATATTCAAGGATGCCCTTGAGACATTACCCTGCCGTTTATGTATTTCATTATCATGAATATATATTACCTAGTTAATGATCTGAAGAGCTTATCAATAGACAGAATAATTTCTCCTTTTATACTCTTAGTATCCTATTAAAACCTATCAACAGAGCATCTTATATAGGACACTCAATTAAGCTTTTATTCATACCAAACTTTTATTCATACCAATGACATTTCAATTCTGTGGAGCATGGCCTTGGGGCTGGCACTAATTCACCTTGTTCACAAGAACCCTGATCTTGATTTCCTGACCTCATTCAAGTTCCTAATTATCCATCTACATCTTTCCAGGGAGATGTACACATTGACCAGCACAGAAAACATACTGAGATTATTCAATTTCTTGAAGTCACTTTATGGAGACAGTACTGTCCACTGTCTGAGTCTTGGTAATAAGCCTCAAAGCAATGTTCCTGGTACCCTGGCTCCTTCTGCAGTTGTGTTCTGGTCACTCCTTTCATAAGACTGATTTCCTATGTTATCTGACTCATCTTCTATTTCTCACCAGAAAGCTTTCCTGAGAATTCTCAGGGCTATATTTCCTTTTTCCTTTCCTGAAATCTCTCCTTTATTTTCTATCAAACATCTCACCCGACCTGCAGAGTTGACCAGTTGCCTCTTAATAAGATTTCTGCATCCCTTCCTCTGAGAGCATCACAGAACTTTAGAGCAAGGCAGTGGCGCTGGCTGAGCAAGAGTTCCCAAACCTAGACTTTCCCTACTGCCTCTCATTGGTCTTCTTTCCACTTTCTCACCGTGGACTTCACATTTCAGCATTACCTGTTCTCTTGTTCTGAGCTATCTTTTATTTTCTGTGAAAATTTTTGGTTTTATGGGATTTTTTTGGTCATTGTTGTTGGTGGTGGATTTCTTTTCTCTTTTTTTTTTGGTTTTGCTTTTGTCTAATGCTCAAATTTGTAGCAGGATATGGCTCTCTTTAGGAATTAAGAACAGGACAATAAAAGAAAATCAAATGATCACAGTCTTCAATCAATTTAAGTCTGTGCATAAGACCTGTTGTTCTTAACTTCTTTCTGTAGTTTTGGTCCTTGTGGGCATTTTCCTGTTCTCCCGTTCTCCTAGGACCTTACGTCCAATAAGTTCAGGAGTATTCTAGGCAACTAACATGGACAGGGGCAAAGAGGACAGAGAGGGAATGAATGTAAATACAAATGCCCCTGCTACAGATCTGCTCCAGTGCTAACATCCTTTCTATACTGTAAAGTTCAACTCTAAACTCAAACTCACTAGGAAGCTATCAGGACATGTATAAGACTCAACTAATGCTCCCTCTAGGAGGTCACATGAACATATGCACCTACACTTTCCTTCTGAACTTCTGCTTTATACAAAGGCCATAACTTACACATGCCCTTAAAACAGGAGCTCTAATCCAGCCACCTCAGCAGGCACAAACTATTAAGCTAAATCAATATTGAAAAAGTCAAGAGATGCTCTAGTGTATTTTTCTTGCAAACTTTTATGGCTGTAAAAATCCCACTTTCAACCTAAAGACCTCCTTCCAAATTCAACTTGAAGAAAATCCTTCAGATCCCTCTTCACTGAATATACACATGGATCAACAGGGGTGAAGGGAAATCAATGTGTTCCCTCAGACATTTTGACTAGGAGTTTGTGATATTTCTGTTACTCTTCAGTTCCAGAGTCACTTCAAAGTGCCAAAGGGTTGTGGAGGCTTTGAGAATCTCCATATAAAAGTTATCTTTTTAATCCTAAAAAGAGAAACTTTGAACCCAAACATGTCCTCAGAATGAGAAGTTATTTCCCCACCTATAATTCAAAAATATTCTCCATTTATATTAAACCTAAACTATTATCTAACAGAAATTTGAAGTATGAACACTGTAGCCTGAATTGAAAAAAACAAACATATGCATTCTAAATTGCATAATCCTTAAATCTGATATTTACTTTGTCATCAGTATAAATGGCATTTCTCTGATACATGAACAAAGGAGGTTAGAAGCAAAATGTGTAAGTCACTGACACCCTGAAAAAATCAGGGTAATTGTATGAAAGCTTTTCCAGTGAAGATGTCAGATCAGAACAAACTCATCCAAACATAAACTCTATGTTCAGTATAGAATGCAGCAAAGGCCAACATTCAAATTAATGGACACAATCTAGACTCAACCATTTTCTATTCATATGAATGAACAGAAACAACAATGAACTCAGACTCTGTGCCAGGGCCCTCAGGAATATAAAGTAGGATTGAATCACACTGACTATGGGTAAGGTTGTCATGAAAATTAAGTGGCTTAATAGTTATAAAGCAGTTAGCATGTTTCCTGACATAGGAAATAGAGTAAGCATTAACTTCACTGAAATCTTATCCGCATGTGTTGGGTTAGGCTTCAGAATGGATTAAATGATGTCTATTCAGAGCTCCTTGAAAGGGCAGAATCTCATTCACCAGGCCATGTTCTGGCATCCTTATTTTTTCCTCGTAAGTCTGTGTTCAAATGAGTCATCCTCCTTAGATGTCCAAGATCAGTGATACAGGGTTTTTTTTGTATTAATGAATTTCTTGAGAGTCTGATAAAAAGCCTTGGGTCTCCTTCACTCTGTAAATGCTTAAGATATAAAAGGTGAATATAACAGGGGACAGGGAATTCACAGACTCTGTAGAGCCAGGTTTGGAAGACTGTTAAGAATCCTTACCCTAGATTGTACATCTGACTTAACACAGTGCTCTGCATAGTCAATCTCCTCTCCTTTAAAGCCTTCTAGGGTCAGAGGCACATCTGTTTACCTGGCTGGAAGTCCTCTGTGGGTGTTGCCATTGGAAGAGCAGAGGTAGGAGCCTTCGTTGTCACTGGAACAGTGGTCGTCATCGTGGTTGTTGAAGTAGTGGTGGTAGTTGTTACTGGAGTCGTAGTGGTAGTCGTTTTTGGAATAGTGGTGGTTGTCACTGGAGTACTGGTGATGGTGGCTGTTGGAGTCGTAGTTTTTGTTTGATTAGTTTCGGTCGTTGTTGGAATAATAGCCTTGGTTGTTTCTCTTCGAGGTGTAGTAGTCATGGTCATTTTTCTTTGAGTAGTGGCGGTAGTTGTTGGAGTTGTGGTTGTTGTAGTTGTAGTTGGAGCTAGGAATTAACATGAAAGCAAGGATTGAATAAGCTGCAGGTAACAAGAGCGGTGTGCTGGGCCTGTGCAACAACATGACCAAGGAGACTGTCCCCAGGTAGAACTCAGTATTTATTTCCCATGAACTCCAAATTCTCATCATTGGTCAGCTAAAATCTGTGACAAGAAGGGAGTGAAGACATGGTCACAGCAAGGAAACAGCTGCATTGAAAGGATGAAATTTCAGAAGGTACCGAAAGAAAAATAACTGACATATGGGATTTGTATTGAAGCACTTTGTAAAGACTAGTTGTGCATATCAAATCTATGTATCTTCAAAAACATCTGTGAGAAGAGAAAATGTCTAGAACCTGAAACCATCTTTACCCTCTCAGTGGTGTACACCTAGGACCAAAATAGTAGTTCCTGAGAACCAAAATATTTACCAGATAAACAGCATTCAGTTTGATCAGTCTTAGGGGTACTCTCCCAACAGAACTACATCTTTTTTGTGTGTGTGTGTGATAAAGTTTTATTAAAGTATAAAGGAGATAGAGAAAGCTTCTGACACAGGCATCAGAAGTGGGCAGAAAGAGTACCTCCTGCTAGTCTTTGGCTGGATGTTATATAGCCACTGCTACTGCTGCTAAGTCACTTCAGTCGTGTCCGACTCTGTGCGACCCCATAGACATCAGCCCACCAGGCTCCCCCGTCCCTGGGATTCTCCAGGCAAGAACACTGGAGTGGGTTGCCATTTCCTTCTCCAAGAACTACATCTTAAATGCAGATTAATTTAAACCATTCACATATACTCAATAACACAAATGCATTTTGAATCTGGTTAGAAGAGAGTCTAGATATTTTAAAGTTCCTTTCTACCTAAGAGATAATAACAACAGGTAATAACTTTGACTATTTCCAGAGTCTGAAATGGTATAGGATTCCAAACCACTTACTGAAGTCTTCAGAGTTACCCAGAGAAAAACTGGAACTAGAATTAAGCCAAAACACAGTGCCTGACACAAAAGCAGAAATTGTAGGGTTGAATAAAAAATAAGTACTTTTTTTCTTACAAGGCATCTTTTTGCACAGAAGTTTTCTTAAATTTCAACTCTACTATGAATTGGAACCTCAAGTCACTTAAATAGGGGAAAATTGGTGTGAAAACTATTTTGAGGGATTCAAGCCAACTTAATTTGGCCACTAGCTAATTTTTGCCTTAAAAAAGAAAAATATTTTCAACAGGTATTTGTGAGTCCTACTACGTATAAGGCATTAGTAAATGTTCTAGGCTTTGGGGGGTCCTGCGATCTTGGTGGTAATTGCTCTAATATGTCAGTGTGAAAACAACCATAGACACAATATAAACAAATGGATGTGGCTATGTTCCAATAAAACTTTATCTGTAAAGCTGTTGGTGAGCCTGTTTTATAATCTGACCTGATCCTGGAGCTACAGTTTGCTGACTCTGGTCTAACAGTGTAGTCAGAGGTTTTGACGAAGAGAGCAATCTCAATCCCCTCTGTTCAGTCTGAAATCAAATCTAGACAAAAAAAGGAAGCAAGCAAAAAATCTGATAAAGGACTGTAACAAAGAGGAAACTGAATTGGCTTGTTTAACTATGTGGCTTCCTTGGTTGTAAATATTTCCTGAGGAAGAAGCTAGGAAGCTAAGGGTAGAAGAAGATGCTGAGGAACAGCCTTAACAGAAGTTTGGAAAGTAAGCTCATTCTGTGAAAAGTACAAGAAAACTTAAGCAAAGAATTGGATTGGAGGTGGAGTCACTTTGGCTCAGTTATAGACCAGTTTCCCGCTGTACAGGGTAATGACTTTAAATATTCATCTATTAAAGAATATCTAAACATTATAAAAGTTCCCTACTAATTTTTTTCTGTATCATTGAAAAAATATTCAGCCAGACCAATCATACAATTTTACAACTCTAAAAATAATCTCGTCTCCATATGCTACCTCCTTACCTATGTCTCTAGCACCAGCCTATTTTCCTTAAATTACTTCCTAGATGTACTTTCCTCAGAGTCAGCTATTTGCTGTATCAAATTTGACCTTATTTTACTTTCCTTCAAGGACACAAGCCAAGTACAAAGGATGGGAGATTGTAATGTAATATCAAGCTCATTTAAGTTAAACAAGAGACATAGCTCAAGAAGGCCAGGGGCATTGGGTTCTGTTGTCAATGGAAGATTTTAGTGGGAGAACATTTATTAGGAAAGAGCACCAGAAACTAGGAAATACTGAAGAACTTGATCCTTTCATCAAACAGTAAGGAAAATTAGAATGTCTACCTCAAGATGGAAAAATGTAAACTTCCTAGTTTCTTGAATTTCACAAAATTTTTAAAAGCCACAAATCAATAGCTATTGAGATGCAAATGTTCTCATAGAGCAATAAGGCTATTTTAAATTTAAAGCTAGTGATTTAACAATAAGGGGTGAAACCTGTTTCAAAAAATCCAAGACAGAGCAGAGGGAAGGGGTGAAACTATATAGGCTCTTACATTGTGGCTCAGCTGGTAAAGAATCCGCTTGCAATGTGGGAGACCTGGGTTTGATCCCTGGGTTGGGAAGATCCCCTGGAGAAGAGAAAGGCTGCCCACTCCAGTAGAGTGGTGGCTGTGCAGCACTGGAGTGACTTCGAGGAGATATGCCACTTCCAAGGGCAGAGAAGTCCCAGCAAGATGGTAGGCGCTGGAGCAGCAGCTGCATGGCATTGGAACGACTTTGAGGAGATACTCCATGTTCAAGGGCAAAGGATAAGCCTGAGCAAGATGGAAGGAGGGGTGAAATCTCATTTAGAGTCAAACCCCATACCTGCCAGAGAGGCTCAGAGGGCTCAAACAAACCTTGCGTGCACCAGGACCCAGAGACCCCACAGAGGCTGAGACAAAACTGTGTCTGAGTGTCTCCTACAGAGGTGTGGGTCAGCAGGGGACTGCCGCAGGGCAGGGACTCTGGGGGCAGCAGACTTGGGTATGGCATAAGCCCTCTTGGAGGAGGTCGCCATTAACCCCACCATAGAGCTGCCAGAACTCACACAGGGCTGGGAAATAGACGCTTGTTTGGAGGCCCACACGGAAACTTGTGCACACCAGGACCCAGAAGAAAGGAGCAGTGACCCCACAAGGGACTGACGCAGACTTGCCCGTGAGTGTCCAGGCGTCTCCGGGGGAGGCGTGGGCTGGCAGTGACCTGCTGCAGGCTTGGGGGTGCTGGGCAGAGCAGTGCGGCATGGGACCTTTTGAAGGAGGTCACCATTATCTTCATTACCTCCACCTAGTTTGCCCCAGGTTATTAACAGGAGGGAACACAGTCCCACAACATCAACCGAAAATTGGATTAAAGATTTACTGAACATGGCCCTCAGAACAAGACCCAGTTTCCCCCTCAGTCAGTCTCTCCCATCAGGAAGCTTCCATAAGCCTCTTATCCTTCTCCATCAGAGGGCAGGCAGACTGAAAACCACAAAACCACCATCACAGATAATTAACCAATCTGATCACATGGACCACAACCTTATCTAACTCAATGAAACTATGAGCCATGCCATGTAGGGCCACCCAAGATGGACGGGTCATGATGGAGACTTCTGACAAAACGTGGTCCACTGGAGAAGGGAATGCAAACCACTTCAGCATTCTTTCCATGAGAACCCCATGAACAGAATGAAAAGGCAAAAAGATAGGACACTGAAAGAGGAACTCCCCAGGTCAGTAGGTGCCCAGTATACTACTGGAGAAAGTGGAGAAATAACTCCAGAAAGAATGAAGAGATGGAGCCAAAGCAAAAACAACACCTAGCTGTGGATGTGACTGGTGCTGGAAGTAAAGTCTGATGCTGTAAATAGCAATATTGCATAAGAAGCTGGAATGATAGGTCCATGAATCAAGGCAAATTAGAAGTGGTCAAACAGGAGATGGCACAAGTGAACATCAACATTTTAGGAGTCAGTGAACTAAAATGGACTATAATGGGTGAATTTAACTCAGATGACCATTATATCTACTACTATGGGCAAAAATCCCTTAGAATAAATGGAGTAGCCATCATAGTCAACAACAGAGTCCAAAATGCAGTACTTGGATGCAATTCAAAAACAACAGAATGATCTCTGTTATTTCCAAAGCAAACCATTCAATATCACAGTAATCCAAGTCTATGCCCTGACCAGTAATGCTGAAGAAGGTGAAGTTGAATGGTTCTATGAAATTCGACAAGACCTTATAGAACTAACTTCCAAAAAAGATGTCCTTTTTATTATAGGGGACTGGAATGCAAAAGTAGGAAGTCAAGAAATACCTGGAATAACAGGCAAATTTGGCCTTGGAGTACAGAATTAAGCAGGGCAAAAGCTAATTGAGTTTTGCCAAGAGAATGCACTGGTCATAGCAAACACCCTCTTCCAACAACACAAGAGAAGACTCTACACATGGACATCACCAGATGGCCAATACTGAAATCAGATTGATTATATTCTTGCAGCCAAAGATGGAGAAGCTCTATACAGTTGGCAAAAACAAGACTGGGAGCTGACTGTGGCTCAGATCATGAACTTATTGCCAAGTTAAGATTTAAATTGAAGAAAGTAAGGACAACAACTAGACCATTCAGGTATGCCCTAAATCAAATCCTTATGATTATACAGTGGCAGTGAGAAATAGATTCAAGGGATTAGATCTGATAGACAGAGTGTCTGAAGAACTATGGATGGAAGTTTGTGACATTATACAAGAAGCAGGGATCAAGACCATCCCAAAGGGAAAAAAATTCAAAAAAGCAAAATGATTGTCTGAGGAGACTTTACAAATAGCTGAGAAAAGAAGAGAAGCAAAAAGCAAAGGAGAAAAGGAAAGATATATGCATTTGAATGCACAGTTCCAAAGAATAGCAAGGAGAGATAAGAAAGCCTTCCTCAGTGATCAAGCAAAGAAATAGAGGCAAACAATAGAATGGGAAAGACTAGAGATCTCTTCAAGAAAAGTAGAGATACCAAGGGAACATTTCATGCAAAGATGGGCACAATAAAGGACAGAAATGGTATGGACCTAACAGAAGCAGAAGATATTAAGAAGAGGTGGCAAGAATACACAGAATATATGAAAAAGGTCTTCATGACCCAGATAATCACGATGGTATGATCACTCACCTAGAGCCACACATCCTGGAATTCGAAGTCAAGTGGGCCTTAGGAAGCATCACTGCAAACAAAGCTAGTGGAGGTGATAGAATTCCAGTTGAGCTATTTCGAATCCAAAAGATGATTCTGGCACTCAATATGCCAGCAAATTTGGAAAACTCAGCAGTGGCCACAGGACTGGAAAATGTCAGTTTTCATTCCAATCCCAAAGAAAGGCAGTGCCAAAGAATGCTCAAAGTCAATGCACAATTGCACTCATCTCACACACTCGTAAAGTAATGCTCAAAATTCTCCAAGCCAGACTTCAGCAGTACATGAACTGTGAACTTCCAGATGTTCAAGTTGGATTTAGAAAAGGCAGAGGAACAAGAGATTAAATTGCCAACATCCTTTGGATCATCAAAAAAGCAAGAAAGTTCAAGAAAAACATCTACTTCTGCTTTTACAGAACATCTACTGTGCCAAAGCCTTTGACTGTGTGGATCACAACAAGCTGTGAAAAATTCTTCAAGAGTTGGGAATACAAGACCACCTTACCTGTCTACTGAGAAATCTGTATGCAGGTCAGGAAGCAACAGTTAGAACTGGACATAAAAAAGCAGACTGGTTCCAAATAGGAAAAGGAGTAGGTCAAGGTTGCATATTGTCATCCTGCTTATTTAACTTGTATGCAGAGTACATCATGAGAAATGCTGGGCTGGATGAAGCACAAGCTAGAATCAAGATTTCTGGGAGAAATATTAATAACCACAGATATGCAGATAACACCACCCTTATGGCAGAAAGCGAAGAAGAACTAAAGAGCCTCTTGATGAAATTGAAAGAGGAGAGTGAAAAAGTTGTCTTAAAACTCAACATTCAGAAAACTAAGATCAAGACATCTGATCCCATCACTTCATGGCAAATAGATGGGGAAACAGTGGAAACAGTGACAGACTTTATTTTTGGGGGCTCCAAAATCATTGCAGATGGTGACTGCAGTCATGCATGAAAGTACAAGACGCTTGCTCCTTGGAAGAAAATTTATGACCAACTGAGACAGCATATTAAAAAGCAGAGACATTACTTTGCCAACAAAGATCTGTCTAGTCAAAGCTATGGTTTTTCCAGTGGTCATGTATGGATATGAGAGCTGGACTAATAAGAAAGCTGAGCGCTGAAGAATTGATGCTTTTGAACTGTGGTATTGGCAAAGACTCTAGAGAATACCTTGGACTGCAAGGATATCCAACCAGTCCATCCTGAAAGAAATTAATCCTGAATATTCATTGGAAGGACTGAAGCTGAAGCTGAAACTTCAATACTTTGGCCACTTGATGCGAAGAGCTGATTCATTTGAGAAAACCCTGATGCTGGGAAGTATTGAAGGTGGGAGGAAAAGGGGACAACAGAGGATAAGATGGTTGGATGGCATCACCTAGTCAATGGACATGAGTTTGAGTAAATTCCTACAGTTGGTATTAGACAGAGAGGCCTGGCGTGCTACAGTCCATGGGGTGGCAAAGAGTTGGACACGACTGAGTGACTGAACTGAACTGAACAATGTATATGCAACAAGACTGTGTTGACTGTTGTCAAAATATCTATTTTATATATGTGAAATTCTCTGTAAGTCTTAAAATGTTAAGAAAGAACATTTAAAAATTCTTTTAAGATATGATCTAGAGAAAAGGGCAGTTCTTCAAGTGGAATAAATTTAGCTCCATAGAAATGTTCACTATACCTCAGTGTGGAACAGTGAATGCATTTTCATTAAGCAACTAGAACTCCTGAAGAACGGCTTTAGGAGATACTGACTAGAAAGGTCCTCTAGCCTATGATCCTGAAACAAGATTAGTCTTAATATTTTACTCCACACAAATACAAGTTATTCTACTGAAGATTTATTAGAAAACAAAACTATAAGAACCTCCTGTTTCTCTATTAAAGGAAGAGGGAGTTAATATCAAACAGAAAACTCTTATCTCTGGGAGCCTACAGTAAGTGATCAAAGGAAGTAGGAAGACAAACTCACCTGGCCTTATTCTCAACTCTTGAATGATTTTTCTATCATTGAACCACCCTCTTTTCTCAATGCGGCAGCAATACAAGCCACTGTCAGATGGGACAGTATTCTCTATGGTCAAAGACAAATCCCTTTCACCAATATTTCCTTTAAGCTGATAACGTCTGTCCTTCCAAACAATGACTTTGTATCCATCAGTCCAGATAATGTTACTTCCGCAGCTCAGCAAAGAACATTCCCCTCGGCCCCGCATGCAGCTGTGATTTCTCCAGTATATGAGCAGGGTAGCCTGACAGACTGACCCGCTACTCCAGTCACTCGATGGTAAGAGGTTACACCATCTGTAAATAAAGAGAAACCAGAGCATGAGAACATGCGGTCTCAATATTTTAATTTTAATACTTTTAATTTTTTTCATATAGCTTATTTGGTTTGAAATTATGTGACTGTATCTTGAGTTTTTAGAATTTAGTATAAGCAAATTTCCATGTTAACATGTTCTTCAGCACCATCACTGTTTACTAGATATGACTGAAGATGAAAGATCATATAAACATTTTTCTCAATTGATGAAAATGTCCTATACTTCCCAATAGGACAGATTTTCTAGAGAAAATATCAGGATAAAAGTCAGGTATATGTTCAGCCTTTTTGGTGAATATGATCAAACTTTTCTCCAAAAGATTTGATTGAAACAAATGACATCTAGTAATGTATGAGTGTATGGATATTCATCCTGTATTTGACAGGTGTCTGTTTATTAAATATGTAAAACATACTGGTAGCTTTTCCTTTCTCCTAGATTTGATCACTGTCTTAACTAAAATCTGGTTTAAAAACTCCATTGCATTCAAAGTTTCGATTTTCAATTTTTATTTGAATTTTCCAATGGCCATTGAACATAGTCACTTCATAATACCCTGTCTTATCTAAATTTTAAAAAACAGGTCTAATATTTCATTAAACGTCATTGACTAGAAGGCAGAAGTTTTGTAAACTCTTTAGAAGTCAGTTTTTAGGAAAATGGGTGTATAATACTTTTAGGAGAAATTGAGTCTTATGGGCTTTAGGGTCATTCCAAAAAGTTCAAGCAAGGATCTTGTCTTGAGTTACGTGCAATGAATCACAGTTCACTTACACAGGCAAAACCAAAAAATTGGAGAATATTCAGTAAAATACTAAATTTTGTCTCTTAGAAAAAAACAGGCAGGAAAACTCTCACCTGTGGCAGCGGCTTAAAAACCCTGCATTAGCAAAAAGTTCCTAAAAGAAACATAAGATTTAACAGCTAATCATAGTTTGGACCTCCCTGGTGGCTCAGACGGTAAAAAGCGTCTGCCTACAATGTGGGAGACCTGGGTTCGATCCCTGGGTCAGGAAGATCCCCTGGAGAAGGAAATGGCAACCCACTCTAGTACTCTTGCCTGGACGGATGGAGGAGCCTGGTAGACTACCGTCCATGGGGTTGCAAAGAGTCGGACACAACTGAGCAACTTCACTTTCACTTTCACTTTTCATAGTTAGGACTGGGCTGTGAGTCTGGGAAGTGCTTTGGGAATAAAACATTCGTTGTTACATAGTATAAGAGTATTTTCTTCACTGGAATTCTGATAATATTTAATTTTGCTTAATATCATTTTGGGATCACAAAGCTAATACATGTTAATTTAAAAAATTTGTTATAGAAGTATAATTTTAAATTGCACTTTTACTCATATTCCACCTCTAAAGATTGTTTTTAAATTTTAGGATATATCTATCACTAATTTTCTCCCCTCTCTCATAGAATGTTTTGAATTAAAATATTTTATCCATTAAAAAAAATTTTCCCATATAGCACAGATGGGGAATCTTAGTTCCCCAACGAGGGATGGAACCCACACGCACTACATTGGAAGCATGGAGTCTTAAGCCACTGGAAAAGAGGGAAGGTAAAATATTTTCTTTTTAAAGAAATGGTTTAAAGAAATGGTTAAATGGTTTAAAGAAATGGTTGCATATGGTTAAAAAAAATCAAAAAACACAGAATGGTACAATAAAGAACTCATCTCCTTCCCATCCATCCCCATTTCTTCTTCCCGTTCCCTTCCATGCCATAACAATGGTTACTGTTTACTCCATACACGTGAGTAGCTCATGCATACACATGAACAACACAAATGGCAGCAAATGCACTGTATCATGCCTTGTTCATCTAGCTATAGATTTTATAATTCTTAGGGTTTAAGCAATTTCTTTGGCTTAAGGTTTCAGCCTTGTCCTTTGTTCACTAGTTGACCCCGTTATTTTTAAACAATGCCCTAGAAATCTACCCTGCTTGACCATACCTACGTACTCGCTACATTCCCCCATCCTCAGGGCTTCCAAAGCACAGCCCACCTGTTCACCTACCTGTCAGAAGGAGTAGGAGGCTCAGGATGGCTACCCAAGGGTGCATGATGCTACTGGCCTGAAGGAAAGAGAAGGCTGTCTGGTTTGTAAGCTCCCAGGCAGATGGTATCAGATTGGACACCACCAGGTGCCTTTCCAGGGGTTCCAAATAGCTCAGGTTCCTTATGCCTCAGCACAGAAACTGAGCCAGAGCCTGAGGGATGATAGATGAGAAGTGATCCATTAAAATAGGATGCTTGTAAGACTTACAAGGAGACAGGTGACCACGGTGCTGCCTCAAGGACTTGGTGGGTTACATTTGTATAACCGAAGAAATAAAGAGAGGGGAGAAGACCTCCTTCTTTTTCACTGTTAGTCTTCTTGGATGGGAGAATGTTTGATCCTGGATGGTGTATCCGGCACTGTCATGGCACTATGGAAAAATTATTCCAGGTCTCAGGACAATGAGGATTGTTCAGTTTGAAATATCACATATCCAACTCTGGCAAATGTTTTAATTTCTACAAATATTAGTTTCTTCTCCTTTATAATGAATGTAATAATAGAATCATCCCAAACATCTGGACAAGGGTTCACAATAAGATAATGCTCTGAAAGCATCAAATGCAGCCCTTTTCTATAATAAGCACCAAGTAACTATTGTTTATTATCAATAACTCCAAGAATAATATTGATAGTCTGGAATGCTCCCCTGTGAGATGTTACGTACGAAAGCTTTGGTATAGTGGCAAGCCCCTATTCAGCACTTACACTGCATCATCACAGTAATGATTATTCGATCAGAGGGAGGTGCCAGTCATCAGACACCAGTCCCCACTGAGGCATCTGTAGGTCCACCCAGCCCCACATTTCCAACTTCCTGTTAGACATCACCCAGGGGCACTTCAAACTCAATATCACCCAAATATTTTTCATTCTTCCTTCTGGGGTTCCTTTACCAGTGAACCCATCACATCACCTACAATCCCAAGTACAGAGAATCAGTCATCCTTCCTTCTTACTCCAGTCACCAGCTCATCTCAGTTCCAAGTCCTAATGGCTCTGACTCTGTCCCTTCTCTGCTGTTACTGCTGCCATCACTCTAGCTTGCAAACTCCTCTCCTGTCTGAATAACAGCAGGAGCCTCCTGGGGAGCCTCTCTGCCTCCAGGCCTCCTCCTCTCCAATGCAGCTTCCACAGTCTTGCCAGCACAATATTTCCAAAAACAGAGCTGAAGGTGCCATTCCCTCCTCCAAACACATGAACAGTTTCTTAGGACCCTGGGGTCAAATCTAAATTCCTCAGTCCATCAATCAAAGCCTTTTTAGAAAGATGGTAATGATAACCCTATATGCAAAATAGAAAAAGAGACACAGATGTACAGAACAGACTTTTGGACTCTGTGGGAGAAGGTGAGGGTGGGATGTTTCGAAAGAGCAACATCGAAACATGTATATTATCTATAGTAGAAACAAATCACCAGCCCAGGTTGGATGCATGAGACAAGTGCTCAGGACTGGTGCACTGGGAGACCCAGAGGGATTGGGTAGAGAGGGAGGTGGGAGGGGGGATCGGGATGAGGAATACATGTAACTCCATGGCTGATTCATGTCAATGTATGACAAAACCCACTTCAATACTGTAAAGTAATTAGCCTCCAACTAATAAAAATAAATGAAAAAAAAAAAAAAAAGAACCTAAGCTACTCCTAGCTTCCTGTCCCCATTAGATTAAAATAGACTCTTAAACAATCACAGAGATTCCATGCTCCTATAAGTCCCCCTATCTCTGCTCAGATTGTTACCCTGCCTGTTTACTATGCTCAGTGAAATGGTCTCATTCATGAAGAACCAATTCAAGGATCTTTGAGAGAAATCATCCTGGCCTTCCTATGTCAATTAGAATCCTTCTTTCCTTCCTTTGGATTCCCAGGGCACTTCTTCATACTTCTACCCCCAAACAAAGCCCACTGAGTGGTTACTTGCTCACCCAAGCCTGTGTATCCCACACCTTTATGGACAGAGGTCAAGATTGCCTCATTTGATATGTTGTGGTCCCTGCACAGAGAAGCAACCAGGTAAGCCATGTTTAATGAATCACAGATTTGAAAGGTGTTTACCAAGTATCATGCTACATATTTCTATGTATCCAAATGAAGTCCCAAGAAAAAGATAAAAAATCTCATCTCCAACCACTTTTCCCTCTAAGAATCCCTTGATCTGCTGGAAAGGGCAGCTTGCTCAGACTGTGGAGCTTCGGCTGGTTTTATAAAACAGAGAGACATGTAAGAGAACAAATGCTCCTAAAAAGTTCCCCTTGCCCACTTTTCCACAATCCAACCCTGAGACCAAGAAAAACCTATTGTAAGAACCTCAAGGAAAGAAAAATGTGACTATTATCAGAGCAGTGTTCACTTTATTTCCAGTTTTCCTGGATTGACAGCCAAGTCATGCATGTTTGGGGTGCATTAAAAACTGCTTGGACTTCATACTGTAGATGAGCATGAAGATCCAATTCAGGGCTGAGAAAAAGTGAATATTGATACTTGAGGAGCAGATAGGAAAACCTGCCCTCAGGGAGCTCTCCTGAGAGACAGTTGCTGCCAGTCACGGGACAAACGGTAACTGTACATGGGGTCAGAGGAACTGGCCTCTGGTCTCAGCAGTCTCCCTAACTCACTGCAAGCCCGCTCTCAGCTCACTGGCCTTTTCTGGGCCTCAATTTAATATCAGTTTCCTACTGACAACAACACCCCTAGGGGTCTATGGGCCCAAATTTAAACCATCTGAAACAGAGGAACGAGTCTCAGCTCTCCCTTTGCTTTGCTGTGTGATCTTGGGAAAGTCACACCATGTCTCTGAGCTCCATTTCTAGGCAGCCACAGAGCAGAGGTAAGGATTTGCCAGGCTGGGTAGGGTTTCTTCAGATGGTGTCTGCAGACCAAACACATTCAGAGTAGGGGAGGGCCCTAGAGCAGGAGATCCATCTTTGAGATGTCTTATAAAATAAATAATACAAGTCAGGAAGCCCTTGAATGGCATACTTGACCATAGCTCTTTTTCCAAAAAAAAAAAAACAATGTCTGAGCCTAAATCATAGAATGGAGCCTCTCTATTGAGTGATGTGAGCAGGACAAAACAACTCAGAGGCATCAGATGATTAAATATGTCCATCCGCAGGAACAAAACCTAGAGAGAAACAAAACAGAGTTCTGTAGAGCCATGTAAAAAGGAGTCAGTGGAGCTTACAGAAATTCAGGTTTATTCTAATCGTGAGTCAAGTATGACTACCGTGAGATTTTTTTTTTTTCTTAATTTTTGTCACTTCTTCAAGCTTGTAATTTTGCCACTCATCAGCTGTTCCCCTGGTGTGATGAACAGTGGAATAAAACAATCATAAAATCAAAAAATGTCTCTGTACTTGGAAGGAACCAAGTCAGCTGGGATCTGGTAGATGTGGCCTCTTGCTCCCCAGCCGGCCTGGCCTGAGAATGAAGGTGTATGAGTAGGAAGAGCAGCAGAGATGCAGTGAGGAGAGGGGGTGGGAGTCCCACACGAGGGCTCTCATTCAGCACCAGGAATTATGAACCAGGCACTCTCATGCATTTCCTAAGTCAACAGCCCCATGAAACATGTACTATCATCTCCATGGTACATTTTGAGGAAAGAGATTTAGAAAAGCTTAGAACAAGAACTTGAGATTTTAAAAGAAAAAATAAGGCATACAGTGGTGGAGCTGAGACTTAACACTTCCCAGCAGAGGTCTTTTAACCTCCACCTAGTGCTACCAGAAGACTGGGAGGGAAAAGGACTAGAAAAAAAGGATTTGGGATGTTACTGAGGTGGTAAAAGTGAGGCTGAGGCATAAACACAGGGAATTTAATCTCAGGCCCCTGGATTTTGTTTAGGAAATGACTTAGTTGTGTGGGTCTCCTCATGCTGGCTTCAGGCTCCTGACTCAGTAGAGATGTTGGGTCTGTAGGGAACAATTTGGGTCCATTTCACACATCCTGTGACCAAATGAGAAATGAAATTAATCCTCAGGCTCAACGGAATGATCTGAGTTCCCATCTAACTGAGGTGTAACAGTTCATATTCCCCTAACAGACTGCATTTATCTGGGTCCAGGAAACCTATGAGAATGTAAATTGTGTTGTTGTTATTGGTGTTTGTTTGTGTTTGAATTAGGTTCCTCATCATTTGGGGCTTTGCAGAATTCTTGGAGAATCTAATAAGAGTTCTATCTAGACTTTTATACATACACAATTTTATGTGTGTGTGTGAGTGTGTTTATGTTTAAAGTGACCTTCAACCATCCACTTGCCACCCAAAAACTGAATGAAGAAACTAGGAAGGTATTAGCCAAAGCAAGAAAAATCCCACAGAGGCATGCGGGTTCTCTGAATAGGTTGAAAGCATTTTTATGCAAATGAAGAAGTTTTATTCAATAAGTGGTTCCAGAGGGTAGATGGGGCAGGAGCACTGTGGCCTGATGTCAGAATGGCACCAGAATTGAGTAGACATGAGTTAAATCAAGGTCTATCATCTACCAGACAAGCTGTATAACCCTCATGGATTCTAAAATGTAAGCGATAATGATATCTATTTCATAATATTTTGTCAAAAACCAAATGAGCTAATATACGTAAAATGTATAATGTGAAACAATGACAGACTTCAGTATGTGTTAACTTCTCTAATAAACTCTTTGATCCTCCATATCTTTACTTGTAAAGTGGGAATAATATTTGCACCTGGCTAGAAGGTCATTGTGAGATGTAAATAAGAGAATACATGTTAAAACCCTTATACAACAGCCAACACCTACCTAAATCCTCAGTATGGATTATAAATGTTTCATTACAAATACAATAGGGGAAAAAGAAGGTCAATGACAAAAATATAATGTTTTATTTCAGACTGGAAGATAAGGCAAGATAAAATAATATCTAAAAGTATGGAATCAGAGGTAGAATTCCTGGATCTGGCAATCAAGGCTTTGCAGCCTTGAGAAACCTATGCCAAAGAGAGACAGAAGCATTGCTAAGAGGGATTGAATGACATGGCCCATGAGAACAGTTGACCCCACACCAGCACATGATCTGTGCTCAGTAAACCCTGGTTGAGTAGATGTCACAAAGGGACCAAGAGACCTCCTCTTCAACAGTGCCACCTATGGGTATGGTCACAAGTGTTCTCTCTCCCAGGGTTTATCAAGTGAAATGAAATTATCAGGAGAAAAATTTTATGAAAGGTATTAAATTTAAAAGCACACATTTCTTTGAACCTAGCATTTCTCCTTCTTGGTCATTGCCCTAGCTAGACAGACACTTGCTTAATCACTTAAAGAGATACCTACAAGGATGCTCAGTGCAGATTATTTAAGAATGAAGTTTTGGAACAACTAAGTGCCCCTCAATGGGCAATGGATACTATAAGTATCCATAGTAAAAAAAAAAATGGCCAGGGTGAGGCAGCATGCCTGCCCAGTTGCTCAGTCGTATCTGACTGTTTGCAACGCCTTGGACTGTAGCATGCTAGGCTCCTCTGTCCATGGGATTTTTCCCAGCAAGAATATTGGAAATGGCAACCCATTTCCTCCTCTAGGGGAGCTTCCTGACCCAGGAATCAAACCTGTGTCTCCTGTGTTTCCTGCATTGCATGCAGATTCCTTATTTCTGAGCCACCAGGGAAGTACAAAAGACTACACAGCAAATTAACATAGTGATGGAGCTCTACATGGACCAATAAAGAAAGTGGTCCAATGTATAATGTTAGGTAAATAAACATGCAGAAGGCTGAAAGTATATTTCAAAACTTTACACATAATGCTGTATATTTCTATAACTCCATACATAAGGGACTAGAAAAAGATCTGAACAGTGATCACTTTCAACTAATAGCAATCATTAATCTGAGGAGGAACTGAGATTAAAGACAGGGAGTCAAAGAGTATGCTATTTCTACATTTAAAGAAATTTATCTAACAAAAATACATTTTTGAACTGTCTGTATAATTTAAAATAAATTAGTAACATTTTGAAAGATGAATGTGGGTTTTTCCTACTAGCAGTCCTAGCTTTAAATCCCAAGACTGGTTTCAGAAATGAGACAGAGAAGGGAAGGAGCCAGCGATGATGCTTTTAGCCTGTTTCACTCTTATCCCAGCTTGCAGGAGGATGTAGGCTGTGACCACAGGGCTATCCAAAGAGCAGAACCCTAGACAAGCAGGCAGGTGACAGACTGTTCCCATGGCCAAAGGCAAATCCCTCACAGCAGCACAGTCCCCCTATCTCATGATTCAGAAGTCACCAAGTCATTCACTTCCTGCATCAAAGTCTGGGATTTCAACTGAAGAACCCAAACTTTAGACACCGGGGGAAAAAAAGAAAAGGAGAAAACAAACTTAGGTAAATGCCTATATTCCTATCTGGGGGGCCCCACAGTTGCCCTAAACTGACTTCTGTCATAAAAAGAAAAGAAAAGAAAAGATTTACTGAGTAAACCTTTTATTTAGTACATGGCAGACAGTGTTCTATGTGATCTACATGCACTCTCTCATATAATCCCCAGAAAGAGATAAGGACTGGGGTTTCATTATTCCCATTTGACCAGTGAGGAAGCCAAGGCCCAGAGAGATTAAGGAGCTTTGCCAAAATCACACAGCAGAGAAGAGGCAGTGGACACCAGAACACACCCATGAACCATTCTACTTCACTGCCCCCTACATTCTACTCTTAAAAGCATTGATTTACTTACCTCATGGAAGTCTGTTTTCCTCTTCCTGAATATAAGCTTCACTAAGGTAACAACTACCATTTGTATGTCTACTAGCTAGCCAGGCACTCATCTAAATTTCATATGCATGAGGTTACACAACAGAGGCCAGAGACCCCTAGGGAAAAGTAGTACCAGCTGATAATCAAACCCAGGCAGTCCCCTCTAGCACCTCCAAGGATTTAAATTATTTTCAGGATATTCTCCACCCCTGGACCCTAGTAAACACCTAAAAAAGTCTGGCTAGAGGGAGGAAAGGACAAATGAATGAAAGAACGCTCCTTCCATATACAGAGTCAAGGGGTCTAGTGAGTTCACCCTCTGGGGCTTCAAGGAAGAAGACCAATGTATTTGGAAATGGTATGAGATAGCCGAGCTCCACCCAGCCTAGAGTGGACAGGCAAATATTCTAGAGATGATCTACCATGGAGAACTGCACAAATTAATCAAGTCAATGGTCTCCCTCACTCTCTAAAATCTACAAGGAGGAATAAGCCACAGACACTGTCTTGACACCAGTGTGTCCCAGGAGGGCTTCATGGCTCACAGGACCCAACAGTCATCCCTAGTCATCTGACTCGGTGACACTCTGTTCAGTGTTTCCCCTCAATCCAAGGGGAGAGGAAAGAAAGAGAACCACATTCACGTAACCTCGGATGTGAGCAAGGCAGTGTCTCCCAAAACCGCCTCTGTGCTTCTCTGAGAGGTCCTGGGGAGGACTCTTTCTGATCCTGGATGAGAGAAAAGTTTGATAAACGTAGTTAAAAAGTACTTGTGCTGAGTGGTGGCATTTGGAACTAACTATTTTTATAGTTGTCTTTTTACTTTTCTATGTTTAATTTTTTTCCCCAATGATTTTAAGTAATTTTTAGAATCTAAGTGAAAAACTGCAAATGTTGTATTCTAAGATGATGATTTTAAAGACCAAAGGAATAAAATTTATGTATAAAAATTGGCTTAGGATTCATGGACCTTAGGTCACTACTCATAGTATAATGGAATTATCCAATTCAATACTATAAAGTTGTTTAAATTAATCCAGCCCCTATTGAGGCAGCCAAAATGCTTAAGTCTTCAAGCTATCTCATGATTCTTTTCTGAAAATCTTACCTCAGAATCAGAGGTTGAAAGATGGTGGTTGCTCTGGTAAGTCCCCAAATTAATGGAGCTAATGACTCAGTGAGAGTTCCAAGATAGAGTATTAAGAAGGTTTCAGGAGGAAGGGAGGGACAGAGGAAGAATAGAGAGAGACAGAGGGGGAGAAGGGGAGGGAGAGAAAGGAAGAAAGAAAAAAGACAAGTAGAATCAGTTCATCAAGGGATATTTTAAGGCATCTAGAGGTCTTTCCTCTAATGCCTAAGAAAACAGTTGAGCCCTGGCAGGATGGAACTCTTCTGACCGAGGGTAACATTTCCTGGTTCTTTACTAAGTATCTCAAAGTCTCCTGGAGGCTGAGCAACTGGAGAACCCAAAATGCTGACTTTTCAAAAGTACAAAGGCTAAGAAAAAAATAGCAACAAACAAAAGGAAACCATAAGAAATGTAAAAGAACAATTTAATGAAACTACGCACACACAGACACACAGAGTTGTGTAATGAATTGTGTGGCCCCCACCCACAAATTCATTTGTTCAAGTCCTGACACCTAGGACCTTGAATGTGACTATATTTGGAGACTGCACATTAAAAGGGATAATTAAGGTAAAAATGATGTTATATGAATGGGCTCTACTTGAATATGACTGATGTTCTCACAAAAAGAGGAAATTAGAACAAAGACACACAAAGGAGAAAGATCACATGAAGACCCAGGGAGAAGGCAGACATCAAGGAGAAAGGCCTCAGAAGAAACCAATCCTGCTGACCCCTTGGTTTCAGACTTCTTGCCACCAGAATTGTGAGAAGTAAACTTTTGTTGTTTAAACGGCCCACTCTGTGGTGTTTGTTATGACAGTCCTGGCAAACTCGTACACATATACGTACACACATAGACCCTAGAGCAAGTTGCTGAGCTGCCCTATTCAGTAAGAGAAACTTCTTCCAAGGGATCCAAGGTTCATCTGAACAGCAGAAGGAAAAGAATGGCCAGGTGAACCAGGTACCTGCGGGGAGAATGGGCCCTTCGGTGGAAGGCTCAAGGGTCAGCTGTGTGATTTCTTCCTCGGGAAGGGAACTTGATGCTGTCAGAAAGCATGTGGAGGCCATGGCTGCGAGCGCAGCTGTAGTTCTCATCTGAAGTGGTTTTGTGGTTGTGAGGTGTAGTCACGGCTGTTGTTGGAAACACAGCTGTGGGCATGATCTTGGCGGTGGTGGTAGTTGGGTGTGAGTGGTTGTAGGGGCTGTAACCAATAGAAGATATGCTTGTCTGGTACCAAGTGGAGATGGAGGAAGAGGGAAACACCACAGGTATGGTTGGCATCCCTCAATTTCTCTGTGTTTTAGCTGCCTCATCTGGTCCACAGTTTGGACCTTTAAATGTTCATGAAAATTGGTTTTCTTAATTCTAGTCTTGGCCTTTCCAACTTATTCTTCACAGAGTAGCTAGAGTCATCTTTGAAAGTGACAAATTATTATTTTATGTCTGTTTCTCCTAGTACACTATAAGCTCCATGAGCAAAAAGCTGGAATTTATGTTGTTCTCTGTTACTAATCTACAGGACACTAATCTACTAACCTACAGCACACTGGTGGATAGTAGAGAGTAAGTGTCCTGTAGATAGTAAATATTCTCAAAACACCACATTAATGAGTAAATGAACAAGCCCATTAAAAGTGAGTCTAAACATAACATTTAAGTTAAGCAGGATGAATAAGCTCTAGTAATTTACTGCACACATTGTACCCATAGTTATCAATAGTTTATTGTATAGTTGATAATGTGTGAAGATAGTTGAACTTATTCTTGGTGTTCTTTCAACAATAAAAATCAAAACCTAAAAAAAGCAAGCTCAAAGACTATAACACAGGGTGAAAATGTAGTCTCTTTCAGATATTAATGATTGATTCATGTCAGAACCACTCACCCCCTAAACATCTGAATTAGCATCACTACATATACCACCCTTTCTTAAGTATGCCAAATCTCCATTAACTCTAATGGACCAGAAACTTATCATCAGTTTCAACTGAGCTTAGAACTCATGGAATATTGAAGATGTCATACAGTATTGAAGTCAACCAGTATTTCATAAAATAATATCACTAGCTGGTTATATCAGGCATGAAAAGCAAAGACTTGGATTGGCATCATTTATCTTCATCAAATCCAAATAATACCTTCTATCTCACAAAGTTGCTCTGAGAGAAAAATACACTAATGCTTACGAAAGTTCTCTTACTGGAAGCATTCACATCAGTTTTTCTTACATTTTAGAGTGTATGAGACTCACCTGAGAAGCTTATTATACATATGGCTAGCAAGACCTTGCTTCCTGAGATGCCAGTCCCATTAGGGAGAGAGACAAAGGATCCTCAGTCCCTGGTGCAGGCTAATTTGACATCATTCAAGAGCACTCTCACCTCTGATGCTTGATGAGTCTGAATAGTCACTGACTTCAAAACCCGTCTTTTAGAAAAAACACCAAATAAAAACAGGCGCTGCTTTCTTCAGGTAGGGTTGCAGACGCCCATTTAATCAGTGTCCAGTCAACAGTGGGAAAGGCGACCATAGCAACTATCTGCATCACCAAATCCTTCATGCCTCCAGCTCAAGAACAATATATAGACTAGAAAAAACAATGGTAAAATAAAAGGACAAGAACTGCTTTCATTCTATTAACTCCCATAGGGTGTCTTGGAAGAGAGGTAGTTAAAGGAGTATTTACTATGGGGCAACAAGTTCTCTAAAGTGGGGGACTCCAGGGAGGACAGGAACTCACAGCAGAAATATTTAAACCAGTCTGGAGACTAAGGGTGGTCAGGAAAAGCCTGACTTAGGTGGAAACCTCGGGATGCATAGAGTTATAGAGGAAAGAAGGCAGAGAGAACAGTAGGACAAAGGCTAATTTTTCTTGGAATACAGGTGTTTTCTCATCCAGCACATCTGAAAGATTCATATGCAGAAGCTATGAACTGTTTAAACTGCAAGAGACATTAGATACTGTCTAGTCCTAGGGTCATGGATTGTTAAAACCAGTCCTATCCAAGTTCCTCCTTTCTTACCTGGAAGGGCCATAGTTGTCAAAGGATAATAACCAAGATGTGACTTCAGCTCAGCCAGGAGTATCCCGCCCTATAGCATCAGGATGTGGGGGTCTGTACTGGTCCACATGGAGTGTGTACATTTGTGTTGTCCTAAAGAAAATATAAAGCTCACCTTTAATCCTGACCTCTGGGAAAATAAAACAAACCAAGAAGCAAATGAAAATTCCTATAAATAAAGAGAAAATAAAGATTATAGTAAGAGCTCTTAGCAGAACAAATTCCTCTGCTAGAACACTCTGCTGGTAACAGCTGCCAAGGACATTTCTTTTCTCCATGTTATCTGACCCCTCATCTCTGTGTCTTAAATTACCATTTCTGATATGGACATTAATATCACCACCCTAAAGTTCCCAGGTAAATTTATCTGGGCATGACCCAGAAAACCACATGGTATGATCACTCACCTAGAGCCAGACATCCTGGAATGCAAAGTCAAGTGGGCCTTAGGAAGCATCACTACAAACAAAGTTAGTGGAGGTGATGGAATTCCAGTAGAGCTCATTCAAATCCTAAAAGATGATGCTGTGAAAATGCTGTGAATATGCCAGCAAATTTGGAAAACTCAGCAGTGGCCACAGGACTGGAAAAGGTCAGTTTTCATTCCAACCCCAAAGAAGGGCAATGCCAAAGAATGCTCAAACTACCACACAGTTGCACTCAGCTCACACACTAGCAAAGTAATGCTCAAAATTCTCCAAGCCAGGCTTCAACAGTACATGAAGTGTGAACTTCCAGATGTTAAGCTGGATTTAGAAAAGGCAGAGGAACCAGAGATCAAATTACCAACATCCGCTGGATCATCAAAAAAGCAAGAGAGTTTCAGAAAAACATCTACTTCTGCTTTATTAACTATGCCAAAGCCGTTGACTGTGTGGATCACAACAAACTGTAGAAAATTCTTAATGGGATTTGAATTCCAGACCACCTGACCTGCCTCCTGAGAAATCTGTATGCAGGTCAGGAAGAAACAGTTAGAACTGGAAATGGAACAACAGACTGATTCCAAATAGGAAAAGGAGTACGTCAAGACTTTATATTGTCACCATGTTTATTTAACTTATATGCAGAATACATCATGAGAAACGCTGGGCTAGATGAAATACAAGCTGGAATCAAGATTGCTGGGAGAAATATTAATAACCTCAGATATGCAGATGACACCCCTTTATGGCTGAAAGCAAAGAACTAAAGAGACTCTTGATGGAAGTGAAAGAGGAGAGTGAAAAAGTTGACTTAAAACTCAACAGTCAGAAACTAAAATCATGGCATCTTGGTCCCATCACTTCATGGTAAATAGATGGGGAAAAAGTAGAAGCAGTGATAGACTTTATTTTGGGGAGCTCCAAAATCACTGCAGATGGTGACTGCAACCATGAAGTTAAAAGATGTTTGCTCCTTGGAAGAAAATTTATGACCAATCAAGACAGCATATTAAAAAGCAGAGACATTACTTTGCCAACAAAATTCTGTCTAGTAAAAGCTATGGTTTTTCCAGTAGTCAGGTATAGATGTGAGAGTTGGGCTATAAAGAAAGCTGAGTGCCAAAGAATGGATGCTTTTGAACTGTGGTGTTGGATAAGACTCTTGAGAGTCCCTTGGACTGCAAGGAGATCCAACCAGTCCATCCTAAAGGGAGTCAGTCCTGAATATTCATCGGAAGGACTGATGCTGAAGCTGAACTCCAATACTTGGGCCATCTGATGTGAAGAACTTTGTTGGAAAAGACCTTGATGCTGGGAAAGATTGAAGATGTGAGGTGAAGGGGACAACAGAGGTTGAGATGGTTGGATGGCATCACCGACTTAATGGACATGAGTTTGAGTAAACTCCTATAGTTGGTGATGGACAGTGAGGCCTGGAGGGCTGTAGTCCATGGGGTGGCAAAGAGTCAGACACGACTGAGGGACTGAACTGAACTGAACTGAACATTCCCAAACAAGTCTCAGGAAACACCCTGTGTCACAAAGAGAGAGAGTGGCTCCAAAGTGGAGTGAGTGGATGCAGGAGTACAGTGAGCTTCTGTGTTACATATCATCCATGGAAATTCATCACAGGGAGCCAAGTCTCCAGGGACTCCTGATGGGAGGACTGAGAACTCTTACTCAGATAAAGCTGCCTGAGTTCAATTACCAGTCAGAGAATCAGAGGCCTTTAGAACATTTTGACTGTTGGCAGGCCCCAGGAGTCTGTTTGTCTGTCCAAATTCCATTTCTTACACTCGTGTTAATGCTGACAGGCCAGAACCTTGAAGTTTCATTTCTCTTTTTGCCTCATTATCTTCCCTTTCCCCATCCTGAATGGCCTTCCTCAATCTGGGATGTATGATGAAATGTGCTAAGCAATTTTCTCCTGGTTATTATTATGTGTAACAGACACGTGGAGTGGTGGTGTGGATGTGCACTTGTCCACTCGTGTAGTGAGTGGGTTTTCCTCATGTACATGAGCACCTACACTGTGCATGTGCACACTCGCAAACTGCATCAGCCATGGTCTTCCTGGCTACCGTCCAGCTCATAATCAAATGCAATTAACTCTCCCCACTGGCAGGAGTTCACACACAGACTCCTCATGACAACCAAAAGGAAGTCAGGTGGGAATTTAGGTCTTCTATCATTCTGAGTTCTCCCTAATCCAGCCCCTTGGGCCCTTTGACCTGATAATAGAGAAATAAAAGCACTGGTGCCATCGACCATCCCATAAGCCAAAAACACCATTAGATTTTTTTTGAGCAAAGAAAGAAGAGGTTCAATAGAGGAAGCATATGGTGATAGCTACCAGGCAGCCTCAGGTAACAAACAAGCCCAAGGTCTGGGCCCGTTTCCACCATTTTTTAGTGAAACAGGTTGATGGGGAAGAGCATACAATACAATTCATGAACCAGATTTCAGGGCTTAAATCTCACGATATTTCTAACCCTCTGGATTCTATGGATTCAACAATATATCCACAACCACAGAATCAGTTAGATGAGGAATCAAATCAATGCTCACCAACCAGATGTATTTTCTAAAGCATATTTATCTCATCATCATTAGTTATTGAATGCTTAATTACATGCCTGGCACTCTAGTACATGATATGGAAGTATTATTTGATTCTCACAACCCTAAGAAAGAGATAATACTGTTTCTCATTTATTAGATGCAGAAACTAATGATTAAGAGAGCTAAGTAATTGGCATTCATAGCAAAATTTTCAGAAACAGAACTCAAGCCAAGACTTTCTGATCCCAAAGCTCCTGATTTTAATCATTATATATTCCTTTGATCTGTGACCCTTAGGGCAATGCACCATGAGACCAAGTATATCAGTGGCAGCTCCTATCTAGCTATAGAGAAGGAATTTGTTCAGCTGCTAAGTTATGTCAGATGCTTTGTGATCCCATGGACTGCAGCATGCCAGGCTTCCCTGTCTTTCACTATCACCCAGAGTTTGCTCAAACTCACGTCCATTGAATTGGTAATGCCATTCAACTATCTCATCCTCTGTCATTGCCTTCTCCTCCTGCCCTCAGTCTTTCCCAGCATCAGGGTCTTTTCCAATGAGTCAGCTCTTACATCAGGTGGCCAAAGTATTGGAGATTCAGCTTAGGTATTAGTCCTTCTAATGAATATTCAAGGTTGATTTTCTTTAGGATTGACAGGTTTGATCTCTTTTCTGTTTAGCAACAGCAAACCAGTCTTCTCCAGCACCAGAATTTGAAAGCATCCATTCTTCAGTGCTCAGGCTTCTTTATGGTTCAACACTTATATCTGTACATAACTGCTAGGAAAACCATAGTTTTGACTATATGAATTTTTGTTGGCAAAGTTATGTCTCTGCTTTTTAATACGCTGGCTAATTTTGTCATAGCTTCTTACAAGGAGCTAGTGTCTTTATATTCATGGCTGCAGTCACCATCTGCAGTGGTTTTGGAGCCCCCCAAAAGAAAATCTACCACTTTTTCCACTTTTTCCCCATTTATTTGCCATGAAGTGATAGGACGGGATGCCATGATATTCATGTTTTGAATGTTGAGTTTTAAGCCAACTTTTACGCTCTCCTCTTTCACGCTCATCAAGAGGCTCTTTCCCTGGAAGGAAAGTTATGACCAACCTAGACAGCATATTAAAAAGAAGAGACATTACTTTGCCAACAAAGGTCCGTCTAGTGAAGGCTATGGTTTTTCCAGTGGTCATGTATGGATGTGAGAGTTGGACTATAAAGAAAGCTGAGCGCCAAAGAATTGATGCTTTTGACCTGTGGTGTTGGAGAAGACTCTTGAGAGTCCCTTGGACTGCAAGGAGATCCAACCAGTCCATCCTAAAGGAGATCAGTCCTGGGTGTTCATTGGAAGGACTGATGCTGAAGCTGAAACTCCAGTACTTTGGCCACCTGTTGCGAAGAGCTGACTTATCTGAAAAGACTTTAATGCAGGGAAAGATTGAGGGCAGGAGGAGAAGGGGACGACAGAGGATGAGATAGTTGGATGGCATCACTGACTCAATGGAAATGGGTTTGGGTAAACTCCAGGAATTGGTGATGGACAGGAAGGCCTGGCGTGCTGCGATTCATGGGGTCGCAAAGAATCGGACACGACTGAGTGACTAAACTGAACTGAACTGAGGCCTTTTTGTTCCTCTTCACTATCTACCATTAGAGTGGTAACATCTACATATCTGTGGTTGTTGATATTTCTCCTGGCAATCTTGATCACAGCTTGTGCTTAATCCAGCCCAACATTTCACACAATGTACTCTGCATGTAAATTAAATAAGCAGGGTGACAATATACAGCCTTGATGTATTCCTTTCCCAATTTTGATCCAGTCTGTTGTTCCATGTACGGTTCTAACTGTTGCTTCTTGACCTGCATACAGGTTTCTCAGAAAGCAGGTAAGGTGGTCTGGTATTCCCATCTCTTGAAGAATTCCCCAGTTTGTTGTGATCCAGACAGTCATAGGCTTTAGTGTAGTCAATGAAGCAGAAGTATATGATTTTCTCAATTTCCCTTGCTTTTTCTATGATCCAACAGATGTTGTCAATTTGATTTCTAGCTCCTCTGCCTTTTTGAAATCCAGCTTGGACATCTGGAAGTTCTCGGTCACATACTGTTGAAGCATAACTTGAAGGATTTTCAATATGACTTTGCTAGCATGTGAAATAAGTGCAATTGTATGGCAACTTGAGCATTCTTTCACATTGCTTTTCTTTGCTATTGGATAAGAATGCACAAAAGTTCCAGCATTTTAAAAAAATCTCTTTTGATTGTAACCAACCAAATCAACCTTAACCCTTCAAATTTCTCATACTGCAAGATTAGTGAAAATAGAAATCTTGGGTGAAGTTTGGACTCAGAGAAGCCAGAACAGGGGGGAAAGGATGGTAATAGACTGATTCCGAGAAAATCTTTCCGCTGAATGCTCCCTAAATTGTGGGATCCTTTCCCACCCCATTTCTAGGAACCTGGGGAATGTATTCTCTGAATAAACTGAATGGTCGGAATAAAACACTCAAAGATACTGAGATTTCTTTGCCCCCCAACAATATCATCCAATCTCACTTCAATAAAGTCATCAGAGCATTAATCTCAGTCATGCATGCATCTGTCCTAATTAGTGTTTCGGCCATCATTTTAAGATATGAACAGACAACCAAGGATCTCCAGACTTTTCAGGAAAATACTCAGTATGAAAAAGATAAAAAAACAACAGAGGGAGTAGAAGAAACCAAGCAGACAAATAAACAACCCAAAACTAGTCTCATCCAAGAAAAACAAGAGAAGGAACAGAGAAACTATAACCTAGAGCCAGTTATACAAAGTGAAATTAAGTCAGAAAAAGAAAAACAAGTATCATATATTAATGCAAATTCACAGAACCTAGAAAAATGGTACTGATGAACCTATTTGAGGGGCAGGAGATCCAGACATAAAGAACAGTCTTGTGAACACTACAAGAGAAAGAGAGTGGGATGAATCGAGAGAGTAGCACTGAAACATGTTCAACACCATATGTAAAATAGATAGCTAGTGGGAAATTGATGTATACCACAGGGAAATCAAACCTGTGCCTGGTGACAACCTAGAAGGGTGGGATGGGAAGTGGGGAGGGGGTTCAAGAGGGAGGAACATATGTATATATATGACTGATTAACATTGTTATATGGCAGAAGCCAACACAACATTATAAAGCAGTTATCGTCCAATTAAAAATAAATTTTAAAAATAAAAAAGAAAAGGTTAACTTAGAAAAAGAAAGAACTCTTAGAAATTAAAATGTTTGTACTTATCCCCAAATTTTATGGAATGTTTGAAAAATAAAGGAAATTTTCTAAAAAATATAACCCATCTATGAAGCCAAATGGCTAGGGGTGTTCCAAATATTAAAATAGAAAATACAGAAGAGGAAATTGTTAAAGAAATATTTTTCTTAATTCTAATACCCAAAAGACATGAGTCTACAGACTGGGATGGCCAACCAAATGCTAAATTTCATGAATAAAAAGTGAAAGTGAAAGTCACTCAGTCATGTCTGACTCTTTGTGACCCCATGGACTGTATAGTTCATGAAACTCTCCAGGCCAGAATACTGGAATGGGTAGCCTATCCCTTCTCCAGCAGGTCTTCCCAAGCCAGGAATTGAACGGGATTCTTTACCAACTGAGCTATGAGGGAAGCTCGCATGAATAAAAAGGACTGCACAAGAGTAGTATGTTATCGTGAAATGTAAGAATTTCAGACATAAGGAAAAAACTATTAAAAGTCTCCAGAGCATCTTGCAGTACTAGGAAGTAGGAAATGTTAAAAAAAGATCCATAATTTAACAGTAGGATTATTAAAGGGACAGAGGAGACAAGAGAGAGATAAGTTCCCCGTGACCAGAACTGGAATGGTCTGAACAACAAAATTAAGTAGTACTGCATCATAACCCAAAGTAGCCAATGTGTACTGTGAGTCCATGTTGATAAATAATTGAATCAATACATATGTGGGGGAGAAGAGACAAATCTACTACACGGAGGAGCACCAAATAATTGATGTAAACACTCCCTCCTCAAAGAGGTAAGCAAAACTCCTCTCCTCCTCAAACATGGGCTGGGCACAGTGATTTTCTTCCCAACAAGTTCTGCAAGAAGAGGGAGAAAAACATACTAACTTTACAGTGGAGAAAGCTGGTGGCAAACACTGCCAGAGGCAGATGGTCAAGATCAATGTCAACAGAGATGTTGACATTTGAGAGATGTGAGGTAAATGGAGCTTTATTTCTGCAATCTCCCCCTAGAACACACCATCAGATACAACCAAATTGAGGGGTGTTCTACAAAGCACCTGACAAATGTTTCTCAAAACTTTTAAGGTCATCAATAATGAAGATCATCCAGGGTTTCCCTTGGTGACTGAGTGGTAAAGAATCCACCTGCCAATGCAGGAGACATAGGTTTGATCCCTAGGCCAGGAAGATCCCACATGTCGTGATGCATCTAAGCCTGTGCACACAGTTGAGTAAATTCAACAGATAAAACATGGCCTGTACAGCCAAAAATGTTTACTATCTTGTCTCAGCAGTAAAGAATTCTCAACCTCTGAACTACATATTGAGTTCCTGCTTTGTGCTAGGCTGCAGTGTTACCCCAGCCATTCTTGTCTTCAATAAGCTCACAGGCTAGTGCTTGCTGGTGGGAGACAAGCAAGTTAACAGACAACAGAGCTCATTGTGATAGCATGTGACAGGGAAAGGACAGAACACTGGGAGTGGTAGGAAAGAATCCTAGCCCCGTCTCAAAGGTGGAAGGAGAGTCAAGAGCATTTTCTAAGTCTAGACCAAAAGGACATTGGAGAGGACTGGGGCAGGGGAGAAGGAATTTCAGATAGAAGGAGGAGCTTATCAGTGGTGATAGCTGCAAGGCACCTCAGACTAACTAAAGAATTTCAGGTTTCAGGTGTTCATAATATTATGTAAACCATTCAATATCTGTATTATACTATTTAAAAATAAAAGTAGAACTTAAATGTTTTGTACAAAATAAAGAGCTAAAAATATAAAACAGAGCTATGGGTAGACCAACAAGGAGATCATATAGCGGTCCAAGTATTGCAACTGATGGCTGTGGTTGTCACTATGGCTGGACTTGAAATCAGAAAGACGTGGAAGTGCCAAGTGAGGAGACTGGAACACAGGCTGGGGTCAGGACACCAAGGGCCTGAAAAGCCATATGAAGTGGTATGGACTGTGTTAGGAGAGCATAGAGGAACTCACCATTTTTTCCTTTAATTGAAGTATTCTTTATTTCTATATTTTGAATATTATAATTGAACCTGAGAGTATATCTTATTTTTAAAAAAAGAAGATCTCACATTTTGGAGAATTTTCAATAACTGACTGGTTGTAAGATCTCTAAATCTCTTCCAACATATACAGTCTATGACTCTTGAGATCAGGAAATGACTTTAACCTGAGAAGGGGCCTGTTTTTATGGGCTCTTTTAATAGGAGGAGAAGGGTATCCTCTCCTGCTTATCATTAACCATGAGGATCCCCTCAGCAAGCTTCCTCTCATCTGTGATCCTTGCATTGCTTCTGTACTTTGTGACTTCCTATGGGGTGAAAAATCAGTCTGCCTGGATTCCATCTTGACCACCCATGAGCTGTGTGGATATGAGCAATTTACTTAACCTCTCTGTGCACAATAATCCTTCTATAAAATGCAGATAATAGTACCTACCTCTTGGATTGCTGTGAGTACTAAATGACAAGGTCCTTGAAAAGCATTTGACAGATTACCAGGCAAATAGTGAACACCTCACAAGTGGTAATTATTATCCAAGTAGCTGCTGTTCCAGTAGTGTTGGAAGAGCACAGAAGACAGAGTGGCCTGTTGCAGCAAGTGCTGCCTGCTCAACAGCCCTTCCTTTGTGGAACCATCCAGCCCAGCATCTGAGTCGATGAGTACAATCAATAATTTAATCCATTCTTTTGTAGAGACTAGTATACGGTAAAGAAAATACACTGGTTGACTGGGAGAGGCTAGTTCAGAGGCATGGAGAATCATGAATCTTGGAAATGAAAGTCAAGGGAAAGATCACTAATTTACCATCCATCCAAAACCTGATACATGTGATCAAGCCTCTGCTTGTGTCTTTCTTCCAAGCAGTCCTTTCTAGCTCCACACAGCCATGATTAGCTCGCCCAGCTGCCGCTATGTGCCAAGTACTGTGTTGTTCACATATAATCCCAACTACAAACCTGTAAAGAAGTATTATTACCTTTTATACTATGTATGCAAAGAAAGAGAGATTGGATAAAAGTTTAACTCACAATATAGCTTTTGCTCTCTAGTGTATTCGTTAGAGCTTACTTGAGGACAAGGACAGTGGGTCACTCATACTGTTTCAGGGGAAAGGTGACTCCCGACAAGGGCCTTCATGGTCAGGAATCACTATCCCATCAGGAATCTTCAAGGCATCATTTGCTCTGCCCTTCTCTTCCTGCTCCTCTCTGAACCACTCCTCATCATCAGTTTTCTCATAGCCTCAACTTAAGCTCCTACTCCACATCACATCCCAGCCCCCAAGTCCTCTCTGCGACCCTCACCTCAGCTCTGAGCTCAGTGGCCCATTCTCTCAATTATAAATTCTGTAGCCCTGAAAGAGGACTCCAGTCTCTCCAGTTCTTATTTCCCATGACAGACCTCAGGTTGTAGTTCACTGGCAGGTCTGTGGTTAGAACCTCAGGATCATTCATGACCATGAGAAGAAAGACCCTACTGAGTAGAATACAATCACTCCATTTGTAGTTTGAGCAGTGAGGGCTATGAATGGGGTACAGCTCTTCAGAAGTGGTTGAGGTGAACCAGCAATGACTAAGAACTCTACCGAAAATATGAATTTATTTGTGTTTGTCACCAAAATAGTCAGTTAAGTCACTTAAGGATCCATTCAAATGTGAGCAACAGAGAATCCAATTCACAGAAGCCTAAACACATAGAGGGTTTTCCTCTCACAACAAGAGATCTGCATACAGGCAACCTATAGATTAAAAAATACCAAGGACCCAGGCTCTTTTCCTTATGTTCCACCCTATTGATTTGCTACCACATTGTTACAACAGGGTTGAGGTACTTCGGGACATCAAGTTCATCGTTTGGAAGGGGAAAGGATAGGCAGAGCAGTTTCACATGATTGTTTTGTGACTTACATTGGGGAAGGGAAGATCTTCTAAGCAGATTTCCTCTGTCTCTTCTTATCCAGAACAAGTTTACCAGTTCATTCTCTAATCTAACCAATGAGATGTCTATGACAGGTTTAGACCAAGCAGGGACATCCCCTGAAACTTGGATAGGAACTTAGGGTCTCTGATCAAGGGATGGAATATGCTAGCTTCCTGAATAAGCATTAGAGTTCTAATAGGAGAAAAAAAGGATGTTAGTTGAGCAACAAATAACACCTTGTTTAGTAGAGCACTCCTCCAAGACAAGAGACCATGCATATGTACCCCTTGCAGCTACTCCAGTATTCCCAATAGATAATAGAAGTCTGTAAAAATTGGCGTACAACTCACTGTTCTCCCTCCCCTGACAGAGAAACTGGTTAGAAACTGTGAAAGCTTCACAAGCTTGGGTCCCTGGACAAGAATGAGGTCAAGCAGGAACCCCTCCACTATGACCCTCCATGGAAGCAAACAGAAATACAAATAAAACTGTATTATTCTAAACCACTAAACTGTTTCACTGTAGCGTAATGTCACATGTCCTAACATCACTGTGTTCATTTGGAAGCAGCAATAGGAGGGGTTAAAACATTCTCTGAAGTAAGACAGTCCAGGATTAGAGGCTCTGACACTTACTGTCCACATGTCCTACCACTCTGTGCCTTTTAGCCCTGCTTGTGTTCCTCTATCAGCCTAGATCTGTGGTTCTCAGATCTGGCTGCACCTTCAAATCACAAGAGGAACCTCAAATACATGCCCAGCTTCTACCCCAGACATTGTGATTTCATTGGTCTGGGGTGGAGCCTAGGCATTAGCACTTTTAAAGCCAAATGTGCAGCCATGTTTGAGAGCTACTTGTCTAGAACTCCTTAGCGTTATTTAGCTGGTTTACCCTTCAACACTCAGACTGAATCTTCTCCAAAATGTTCTCCTGAACCCAAAGTTCCCACGTGAGCTCCAGTAGCAATCTGGTCATATCTGATCTCTGTAATTAGAACATCACATAAGATTTTCCATTTCCACATTTACTTTCCAACCAGAGTCTGATCTCCCAGAACACAAGGACTGTACTAAAATCTTCCTGTATTCTCAGCACCTAGATCTTGGCATCATGCTACGTATCAAGGTATATACACAATAAATGCTGGTTTACTTAAACAGAGAAAACAACAGTTGGTTAAAATTAAGTAACTGATGGTGACCTCTGAGAAAATAAATGGAAGCTTGGAAGAAATTATGACCATTCTAGGTTTAGAAGTGAATCTGAAAGTAAATTATTTGAAGATGATGACTTGACACAAGAAATACAAGGCAAATGATAATAATGAAGAGAATGGGTCATTTTTAGGATGGGAAAAAGTCAGTTTTATAGCACTAGGAATGGTATTATTCAAAAGGGAAAATGTGTTTTGGCAGAAAAGTAAAATTTTGTTAGTCAAAGATTCAGAAATATGAAAAGGATATAGAGAAAACAGCATAGGTATACAAAATGTCAAAAACGGTTCTTTCTATGTGGTTAGGTTTTGGTGATTTTTTTTGCCTTCATGCAAGTGCTCAATGAGTATTTATTGAATAAATAAATGTTCTTTCTGTGTGTGAATGTGTGTATTTTTTCACAGGTGCAGAGTCGAGTTCATTTTGCAGTTTAAGGAACAATATTACCTTAAGCCTTCTCAGATTTCCCTTTATATCTCCACACTTACCCCAATTTTGCTTTAATGTGTCATGTTAAATGTCACTGAATATGTAACTATCTGTGAAAAATGCATAGTATTGCTTTGTATACAATTTTTCAAATTCACAAAATATTTTGATAGGTATAGATCTCTCTGCTTCCTCGTTACTCAACCAGACATTCTTGAGCTATAGCTGCTGGTGCTGCTAAGTCACTTCAGTCGTGTCCAACTCTTCACAACCCCATGAACTGCAGCTTACCAGGTTTCTCCGTCCATGGGATTTTCCAGGCAAGAGTACCGGAGTGGGTTGCCATTGCCTTCTCCGGAGCTATAGCTAGATTACCATATATACAGTTATCTCAGAGTTTCTAACTGCTGCATGATAGATAATTGTAAGCATATACCCTACATAGTCATCTGTTCTCTTAAGGATGAGCATTTGGTTTGCCTCCAACTCTCTGCTAACACACAAAAAATGTTTGAACGGAAAACCTCATACATGTCCTGACATGGACTTGAGAAATAGTTTCATAGGGATTGATATCCAGAAAAGGGATTGTTAAATTATAGGCTAGTCAAGCACTTAATTTCAACACATACTGACACATTTCTCTCCAGAACAACTGCACAGCTTTACTCCTACCAGTTGAGTATGAGAGTTGTGTCTCCCCACGGTCTTGCTAATAACATGGTCCCTCTAGGATTTTTGCCACGCCAACAGATAAAATGTGCTCCAGTGTTCCCTTTGGAATTCTTTGGCGACTGGTAACTTTAATAATCTCCTCACTTACTGGTAACTGCTTGCATTTCCCCTTCAGTGAATTGACTTCTCTCCTCTATGCCCATTTTTCTAATATATGTATGGATAATGTCAACTCTGGGCTTCTCTGGTGGCTCAGAGGTAAAGAATCTGCCGCAATGCAGGAGACCCAGGTTCAATCCCCTGGGAAGATTCCCTGGAGGAGGGCATGGCGACCCAGTCTAGTCCACTTGCCTAGAGAATCACATGGACAGAGGAACCCGGCAAGCTGCAGTCAATAGGGTCACACAGAGTTGGACCTGACTGAAATAACTAATCAACACTAGCAGTGTCCACTCTGAACATTACAGGTAATTCCTTCTGCTCTGCCATCCCTCTGCCAGCTTTTCCCAGTGAACTGAAATCCTTAATAATGATGTGTTAAAATCCACCTTTATCCTCATGCCTTCTGCATTGAAGGTCTTATTTAAGAGTATTTTTTCCTACTCCAAACTTACTGTAATATTTCCTTATACTTTTTCTATTAAGTTTATAGTTTTACTTTTGCAATTGTTCTTTAATTCCAGTCCAGTTCACCATATATGTGGTATGATGTAGAGATTCAACATTTTTTTCTATATAGTAAGCTATTTTTATCACTAATTTCTGATATAAGTACATTCTTTCTTCAATGATTGGTGATGAAAATTTATCATATATTATATAGATTACTAGACAGGTAAGTAAATGTGTGTGAATGTGTGTGTGTTCAATGCTGTTTACTCTGAATCACTGGGGCTTCGTCTTGTTTCTCTTATATATTCGTTATTGTAACAGCTTTGTGTCAGGACTTAATATAAAGAAGGGTAACTCTAAACTCTCCAACTTACTTTGGTCTTCTTTAAAAAAGTTTAAAACTATTTTATACTTTAACCTTTCATGAAAATTCTAGATTCAATTGCTGAGTACCTAAAAAGATCCTGTTAAGATGGGGGTGCAAAATGGGTAAAGGCGGTCAGACGATACGAACTTCAGGTGTAAGATAAATCAGTTATGAGGATATAATGTACAACATGGTGCCAAAGTTTCACAATATTATATCATATATCTGAAAGTTGCTAAGAGAGTAATTTTAACCTTAATCAGGTTAATTACTACCTTATACTTCCTCTGTGCTCAGATGCTTATTTGTGTCTGACTCTTGCGGCCCCACAGACTGTAGCCTACCAGGCGCCTCTCTCCATGGAATTCTCCAGGCAGTGATACTGGAGTGTGTTGCCATTTTCTGACTCAGGGATTGAACCCATGTTTCTGGAGTCTCCTACATTGGCAGGTGGATTCTTTACCAATAGCACTACCTTCCTATAGCTATTGTAATTTACACCTTTTATTTTCTAGACAATTAATGCTAGCAATTGCTGTTCACATCTTAACTACTTTTTTTAATTTTTGGCCTTGCTGATTGTCTTGCAGGGTCATCTTTTCCCCACCATGGATTGAATCCTGGCCAGCATGATGAAAGCACTGAATTCTAACCCTTGATTGCCAGGGAATCCTTGGTACTTTCTATTTTGTACTCAATTAACATAGATTAATGTTTTAAAATTTATGAAGCAAAATGGGAAAAGGAACACAAGTGAAAAATTAGACTCTGTAGAAATAGGGCTATTTCTTCCTCTATAATAGGAAGAGTGACACAAAAATGATGAAAATTACAGGAAAATGCAGTGGATTGAGTGAGGGGAGCTGAACAGTTCATTTCTCAAATAGAAATAATCCTGATGGGTTTGAACCTCATCTGTTTAAGAAAGAAGATATGTTTCTGTTAGAAAAACCCCAGGAAAGCCATTGTGAGTCAGAGTTACTAGGGCAACAACCCTTTTAAGAAGAGTTCTATAATATAAGAAGGAACAATCTAAACTCTAGAGCAAAAAAGAAAACAAAGATGAGAATGAAACCTACACAATATATTCTTCACCTACTTTCTCATCCATAAAATGACGAGACTGTACTAAATGATAACTAAATTTCCTTCTACCTAAGGGCTCTGAGACCAGACGAACCTTTGTTGGCAAAGTAATGTCTCTGCTTTTTAATATGCTATCTAGGTTGGTCATAACTTTCCTTCCAAGGAGTAAGCGTCTTTTAATTTCATGGCTGCAGTCACCATCTGCAGTGATTTTGGAGCCCAGAAAAATAAAGTCTGACACTGTATCCACTGTCTCCCCATCTATTTCCCATGAGGTGATGGGACCAGATGCCATGATCTTAGTTTCTGAATGTTAAGCTTTAAGCCAACTTTTTCACTCTTCTCTTTCACTTTCATCAAGAGGCTTTTTAGTTCCTCTTCACTTTCTGCCGTTAAGGGTGGTGTCATCTGAGCCTAGATAACATATTAAAAAGCAGAGACATTACTTTGCCAACAAAGATCTGTCTGGTAAAAGCTATGGTTTTTCCAGTGGTCATGCATGGATGTGAGAGTTGGGCTGTGAAGAAAGCTGAGCGCCAAAAAATTGGTGATTTGAACTGTGGTGTTGGAGAAGACTCTTGGGAGTCCCTTGGACTGCAAGGAGATCCAACCAGTCCATCCAAAGGAGATCAGTCCTGGGTGTTCATTGGAAGGACTGATGCTGAAGCTGAAACTCCAGTACTTTGGCTACCTCATGCAAAGAGTTGACTCATTGGAAAAGACCCTGATGCTGGGAGGGATTGGGGGCAGGAGGAAAAGGGGATGACAGAGAATGAGATGGCTGGATGGCATCACCGACTTGATGGGCATGAATTTGAGTAAACTCCGGGAGTTGGTGATGGACACGGAGACCTGGCGTGCTGTGATTCATGGGGTTGCAAAGAGTCGGACACGACTGAGTGACTGAACTGAACTGAACTGAAGGGCTCTGAAAATATTCCTTTTAGAAAATGAAAGAGTGGAAATGAAAAAAATAATTTTAACTGTAAATTAATCTCCTCCACTGACTTTCCAGTTCTATTGGCTTTTCTAGCAAAGAGGCTTTGAGAAGAGTTATTCTTTGTGGGAACTCAAGAGGAATAAGTTTAGTACATACAACTGAACAAAGACAATTTGAGAAGACTTTGGGAGAGAAACGTGATTATTTTTATCGCTGTCATTGTGGTTGGTTACTGAACTGGCTCCTTCCCTTTCATCAGCTCTACACCCACTCTACTACTGAAGCTCTTTTCAACAGGGCCCATGTATGTTAAGAATTTTCTAGTTTGGGAAAAGAGGAGGAAAAGAGGGAAATGAATCTCCTGGAGATGCATTGCTAAAGAAAACTTTTCTTTCAGACCCTTTGCTGTCAAATTTTTACTTCTAAAGTCACCTTTTGTTATTTAAACAAACATGAAATAAATTCCTTTCTTACTGAATCAGAATCTCTAGGAGCAGAGCCTGGGAATCTGTATTCTAACAAGTTCCCAGTTGATCAAACTTAGCAATCCCCAGCCTTTTTGGCACCAGGGTCCTGTTTCCTGGAAGACAAATTTTCCAGGGATGGGGTGGGAAGGATGGTTCATGCTGTAATGTGATCTGTGGGGAGTAATGGGGAGTAGTAGATGAAGTTTTTCTCTCTCAACTCCTGCTCTGTGGCCCTGTTCCTAAGAGGCCTTGGACCGAACTGGTTCATGGCCCAGGAGGTAGGGACGACTCATCTAACTCATTGCCTCTCTGGCTTCAGACATTTGCATAACCTTTGCCATACTCACATTGTCTTTTGCCATTGTTCTCTCAAATAGTTTTAGGTTAACTTTAAAATTTTAGTCATCCTAAAAAATATCCACTGAATCATAGTTTTGATGCATTATTTTCTAAAAATGTACATTAGAACATGTAATTATTTTAAAAATCCATCGTGAACTAGCTGAAGGCAGCAATGGCTCCATTCCACAGATTCCAAGCTGTAAGTCTAGAAAGAATGAGTTCAGCTGCCTTCAGGCCCATGTGATTCAAACTTTGGCCCTCTTCTTTCAGGAGCCTCCTTCCTAGGCCTGGGTGCCCTCACACAGTGCTTTGAAAAGCCCTTCACTTCCAGGATCCATCCCCTTCCTTCCCCCAGGTACCCTCTCCTGTCACCCCAACCAAACTGGGTTTTTATATCTGAACTTAGAACAGTATCGCCAAGCAGGTTAATAAATGTTAAAATGTAATCTACAGGTTTAACTCTTGATAGCAAAAGGCTTTGATTTCCAAGAATGGGATTCTCCTCAGATACATTCATACAGATATATTTATACAGCCCTTTGCATCAGCGCCTGAACCGGCACACAGTTCTCCAGCTTCATTTCTTTTCAATCTTCCTCACTCATTCTGCCTCAGTCACACTAGAACGCACCTTACTTTCTCCCTTTTAATATACAAGCTCTCCCTACCTCAGTACCTTTGCACTTGCTGGATTTCTTCCCTCAGGGGCCACCTACACGTTCCTTGGCTTTCACTTAAAGTCCCTACTTTCTGAGAAGCAGCTCCCGATGAGCCCAGCCAAAGCTACACCAGTTCCCCACACCCCCACACCCTCCAGGCATCCTCTATCACAGCATTTCTTTAATTTTTTTGGCTTATATAGGTTTTTTTTTTTTTCATTTATTTTTATTAGTTGGAGGCTAATTACTTTACAATATTGTAGTGGGTTTTGTCATACATTGACATGAATTAGCCATGGATTTACATGTATTCCGCATCCCGATCCCCCCTCCCACCTCCCTCTCCACACGATTCCTCTGGGTCTTCCCAGTGCACCAGGCCCGAGCACTTGTCTCATGCATCCAGCCTGGGCTTGTCGCAGCATTTTTTAACCGAGGCGTTGCCTCACAGGAGACCTTGGTAAGGTCTATAGACGTTTGCAGTTGTCACTACCTGGGGTGACACAAGTGCCCCCTAGTGGGCAGAGGTCGGGAGTGCTAACAAATAGTCCCACACGCCCAGCACAGCCCTCCTACTGTGGGTTGTGTGTGTCTCTGTGTGGTTAGTCGCTCAGTTGTGTCTGCCTCTCTGTGGCCCCATGGACTGTAGCTCGCCAGGCTCCTCTGTCCATAGAATTTTCCAGGCAAGAGTACTGCAATGGGTTGCCATTACCTACTCCAGGGGATCTTCCCAACCCAGGATTGAATTCATGTCTCTTGAATCTCCTGCACTGGCAGGCAGATTTTTCACCACTAGCACCCTTTGTCAATCCCCCACAAATGGTTAGCTGGCCCCAAATGCCATGTTTGAAGAGTTCAGCTCGGTCAGTGTACCTGTTTTTTCCTTAGCATCATCAGTACCAGAACTGATGGTGCCACAGTTTCCTTCCTACTGAATGGAGTTTCTCACGAACTGGAGTTGAGGGTTGTTCTCTGCTCCATCCCCAGCACCTAGAGGAGTTCCAGGCACCTTGACTCTCAACTCTAGTCCCACTTGCCCTTGTCCTGTGAAGCCCAGAGCTTCACAAGGAGTTGAAGAAGTCTGGCCTCAAGTAAATGATGAAAATAAGAAAACAACTCAGTTTCCAAAATGAAAACAAAAGTGTGTTTAATTAATGAGTGTACATATGAATGAAAGTTGTGATAAGGAGTTTCTCACACTTTCATGTACTCATAAAATTATCTTCATAGCCATTAGTGAAAGCTTGGTTCATCTACTTTTTAAAGATGCATAAAATTTTCTTAGTTCAAATATATGATTTTAATTATTAATACACCAGTCTCCTAATGCCCCAAGATCAACTGTATAAAATGTAAGCCCATCAACTCAAAAGATAAAAAGCAAGTCAGTATTTTCTATATGATTGATATATATACAGAAAATAATTTAGTATTAACTAAATACCTCCCCTTCCCTCTTTATAAATCATTCTTCCCCTTGGTTGTAAACAAATTTTTCTACAGTATAAGATAATAGCCAAATTACCCAGTATAGACTTTTCCAAAACAGAAAAGTAACTCAAAATATAATAAAAGGGATCATATACCAAGAGATTTGTAGCACTATTGAAATTATTCACTGAACACTGATGGTAGATCTCCTTCCTATCACTACAGACTCCACACAAGCACACACAAAACCTTGCATTTCTGTAGTCTTTTTCACTTTTATCTTTCTCCCAAAAGTAAATGTCACTGGAATTACCACTGAACACCAATGTGTGTGTGGAAATAATTCTAATATGTGTAAAAAAAAATCAGCACAACACTGTAAATTAACTATACTTCATTTAAAAATATATTAAAAATTCAGGCATAAGGAAGGATTTATCATAATGTCATCCAAATATTACTGGTGTGAGTTAGGATTAGAACTCAAGTTCTGTCTCTGATTCTGAGTACCACCTGCTTCCTCCCATTGTTTCACAGGATGCTACTGGGCATGCCAGCAGTCACTGTGCTTAGGGGTTTCAAACAAGTTTTGGAAATGCTGGATTAGTCTCAAACAACACTACTATATTTGCAAACACGCTTTTCCAAGGCAGAAAGCCTTTTTTGCTACTCTGCCCCTCTTTTTTCCTTATATTTATTTCTGCCCTGCCACATTCTTAAGATTCCATCAGAGCCTGCCAGTTGTTTACATAAGCACCTAGAACTGTAGTACCAATGTAGCAGAAACAGTGTAAATCACATGGCAATGGATTTTCTTCCCCTGGTGTTTCTGTGGACCACTCACTTCCCTACCTTCTTCTAACTGCTAAAATACCATTCTGGTCCCCAGGAAAGCGCTTAATGCCTTCTATTTCCAGCGCCCTGAGAAACCAGACCTACCTATAATGGCAAAATCACACTCACTTTTATTTTCCCAATGGGTAAATAAAAACCAGCACACCCCCATGATTTGAAACCCTTAACGTACTTAGGAATCTAACATTTGGGGTCACTTAAATAGAAAAAAGAATCATGAGATGCTTTCATGTTAAGTCATTTAGTCCCAAGTTGGGTTTGCTGATTTTGTTGTATTCATTTCTTGACAGTTTGTTAACCAAAGTAGAAGTGTATCTGTCTTCTCAATGAGAATTCTTGATGGATAATAGGATTCAAAGGGTCTAAAGAGAATGTACAATTCTAAAGAGTACATTTAATGTTTTAGAGAGGGCTCTCCAATGACCAGAAAGACTGAACCACTTTTAGGATAAAAAATTAGGACTGTGTGACAGAGGTTGACTGTGCACAGATGAGCTAGACTCACTCTACCCAATATCCCTGACTCCTAGGAATGCCATGGGAAACTGACCAAAAAACTGTCCTGCTGCTTGAAAAGACTCTGACATGGTGATATCTGGTCACTGTCTTCTACAGTGAAGGACATAACACCTTAGAAGGCCACCAGATCTCAACCCGTGACTTAGAGAGTTTCATCCATAACATAGATATTGTCTTCTGCTCGGACAGGCTTCATGGTTGCATCTTTCAAAGCTCCAATCTGAGAATCTTTCAATGGAATCATACTGCAGAAAGAATAACATAGTAAGAGAAAAGTACCACTTCTCAAGTATGAGCTGCATAGTTGTTTATGTTCAGGCGAGACTAGGTATTTGCATTTCCCAGATGCCAATTCCACAGCCTATGAAATGAAAGACGCTTTCAGAGTTGTCAACATGAAGTTGCAGGAAAGTCTTAATAATGAGGTGGAAAATCTCAGCAGTTATTAAAATAAAATTTAAAAAAGCCTGAAATTGGTGTCTGTCAAGAGACTCATATCACAGAATAAAAAAATGAAAAATCTAAAAAGACCAATATCAGGCTTCACATTAAAGTATTAAACTAGGATGCACATTCTCAAAGATGGTCAGGAACTGGTTTGGCTGGTGTTTTTCCAACTGTGAACTGAGACTATTTAGTGAGGGTCAAATTAAATCTATTTAGTCATCTTATATTTAAGGTGAATATATATATCTAAGTATACAAAATATTAGAGCTACTGGATATAATAAAACACTATTGTTCCACATAAATCTGCACTGGATCATAGAGTCAAAAATCTTACCATGTCTTATGTGAAAAATTATAAAATCATGGGTTACCTGATTTTGTAACATGCACACTCATATATCAAGTATATGAAGAGGTCATTTGTGGAGTTTTGATATCGCTGCATTTTTAGGATGCATATATACTCACAATTTTTATTACCTAAGCCTTCCCAGAAATATTATATAATGCACTGAATTTTCATTAAACTCTGATCTTTAAATGAATTACTTATACATTTGTGGAAACGGTTTAAGTGTTGGTAGCTCAAGATAAGTCAATGTTACATAGCTCCTCAAATATAAAATTATGAGGAAATTTTCCTTTTTGTTTTGTTTTGTGTTGCTTGCCTATATTATACATTATTTTCTGCAATAAATATTTTCTTTTCTAATTATGAGATAAAAAGTGAACCTTAAAAAAACCGTAACAGTGAAAGGACAAAAATGAACTAACAGGATGCTATTTTTCATACTTTTCAGCCCATAGGGAGTATTTCTTTTCTTCCATTCTTGGAAGAAAAGTCAAAAACTCCTAAAAGCCTGGGTTTGGGACTCTAAAGAACCTAAGATGGAATCTTTTACCTGCTGTGTGATGTGACCTTGGATGCCACTTAACATCTCTAAACTTGTTTTCCAATTTGTAACCTGAGATTAATACAAGTGCCTGTCTCACAGGTTTATTGCTGTGAAGGGCATGCCTGCAATAAAAAGCCAGCATTTATGGAACATTTGCAGTATGCTGGGGACTGTTCAAGGCATGTTCTGTGGACTGGCTCATGAGATTAACTCATACATAAGGAAGGCTGTATATAAACATCCAAATAAGGGAAACTAGGAGCAATGGATGGAGCCTAAGAGAGATGGATTTTATCAAAGACAGACCTTGCTTAAAGCCTAAACTGGACCAGACGAAGCAGGCTCTTCGGATTTGGAAGCAGGTAGTGGGTTCCCTCTTTTACAGGTGTTTGGGAAAATGACTACAGGGATGCATACAAAGAGGATTTAACTTTTCATTGGCCAGAGGGATAGATTTGCATAACTGTAAATTCAAATGCCTGTGAGGTCACACAGCTAATGTAATTGAGCAGAGCAGGCTGGGTGTGGATCAAAGGGCAAGGCTGTGAACCATGGAGAGTTGGAGGCACAGCCCCACCCGCTGCCTTGTGCATCTTCAGCCTGGAGCTTTCCTCCTCCAGATCTTTGCAGAGCTGCCTTGTGCTCCCTTGGGGCTCACTCACACAGTCTATTGTCTGTCTCTGTATTCCCCATGGTATTTCTCTGGAAGTTCTATAAGTTCCCTGCTTATTCATTTATATGTTTCTGTCTGTTCTGCTCATCTCTTCAGAGAATATAATAAGAATTCAATAAACAAGGCACTGAATGAAGTCAAATAACAAACCAAACAACTCATACAAATGGCCCATCAAACAAAATGCAATTTAGTGTCTTGTTTTAACAGGTTAGGTGAGAAGTGCTGTTCTGTAGCAATTCTGGCACAATTTCAGGGAAATAGAGATGCTAAAATCATCACTGGAAGGTTGGACAGCAGTGGAGGTGCTCAATAAACTGGATTTTTCAGAATCCCAGAGTATAAAATGGAGAACTCAGAAGAAAAAGAGGAGAGGAACGAAGAAATCTTCCGCATTTCTACCCGAGTAAGAACATCAAAAGGCATTGACAAAAAATCTTTCAAACTTACCGTAGTAGCCTCATCTTGTTACCCAGGCAAAGAGATTCTAAATTGTGGGAAAATGAAGAGAAAATTAAGCTTGTCAGCCAAAGAGTTCACGAGATTTCTTTAAAAATCAAACAAGCATATTATTTCTGTTATTACTTTAATATGAACAAAATCTGTATGGACACCAGAGCCTAAAAAAGTTAACTTAACAGAAAGAATGTTTTAAAAAAGAAGGAAACAAATCAATCTGGACCCTTCTCTGATAACTCCAGGTTAACTTTTCTTGAATCTCTAGGAGTCAAATAAGCCCCTTTTTATAAAGTATCTTGTGTTTATTATGATTAGTATATTCATCCATATGCCCTAGCTTACTTTAATACAATCATATTTCAGTGTAATTAAAATGAGAGATTGTTTTCTCCCATAGATGACAGGTTTTGTACACACACACACACACACACACACACACACATAGAACTGGTGGAAGGAGACCAGGAGGCGCTTGGTGACTCTTGTGAAACCCCTTGCTCTCGTCCTAGCTCTGAAACCATGTACCCTCCCAAAGTCTCATGAACCTCTTCTGTTAAGTGGGTGCTGTAAAACCCTCAACAATTTTACCTCCTATAAGGACAGAAATTGGTTCTGGAGAGAATGAGAAAAAGAGGAGTGAATAGATCTTATATATTATACTGGTCTATTGACTTCCAAATCCCAACTCTACCCAACCAATGCTAACTCTCCATGTTTAATTTCTCGGAGAATTTAAATATAATGTTTCTCTTTATGGGAAAATATTTTTAAGATTAAAAAGGAACAAGGAAATAATCAAGGAAGTTGTGTGAAATTGAAATCATGTGAGATGTAAGACTACAGGCAGCTTATCTCAAGAATACCCCCGTAGGCACAGTCCTGAGGTGACTTACTTTTGCTAATCATGAATACCAAAACCATGAGCAATAACACCAAGACGATAACAGAGATTCCAATATAGATTCCCTTATTGGCGATCATCCATGGATAATGTGCCAGCACCACAGGTTAATGAAACATCAGCAGATCAAAAAAAAAAACAAAAAGCAAAAAAATCTTGTTAGAATTATGGATAGAAAACATTTTTAAAAATAATGTACCCAGACACATTTATCTTTATTAATATTTGGTTAGTTCTGGATCATGAGGGGTGAAATCAAATGATCTGAATTTATAATCATATGGGAAAATTCTAAGATAGCTTAAAATTCAAAATGTATTTGGAAATGGTAGAAATGTTGTATATCTTTCTTGGGTTAGTATTTACAGGTGTGTATACATTTGATAAAACTCAAGCTATAAGCTTCAAATGAGTCTGCTTTACTATATGTAAATTACATATATTTTTTAAAATTAATAAGGTATTTTCATACATAATCCTCTTATGGTATTAGAAAACAATTTCTGTTCATATATAAGTTAATATGGTGGTATTACATTTATGTGCTCAGTTATTGAATTTGACCTTTTGTTAGAGAACTCTTTATTTTTTTTAAACTAGAATTCAAGATTCTATATATTTCTTTATAAGTAGACTTGAAGTAGCTGCTCATATACATTGTGCTGCTTAACAATTAAAATTCTGTCTAATTGGAAAAAATACAGTTTTTCTAAGCCTCCTGGTGTGCCTTATAAGGAATCACCTCTTGTGGTAAACCCCAAAATACACCAGGCATCATGTCTGACCCTTTACATAACTTAACTCTAATCCTAAAGATATCCTGCAGGGAAGGTATCTTAACAGAGAAAAAGTGGAAGACCAGAGCAAAAGATTAAGTCTGAAGTTTCTTCTGCATTAGAGTTTAAACACTGGAGCCAGAATTTCAGCTTAACTTTACTTAGTTGCTGTGTGACACTAGACAAGCTATTTAACCCCCTTGAACCTCTGTTTCTCTGTCATTAGCAGATTAAATAAGGTTCTTGGGAAAGGTACATTATGTAGTTCCTGACGAACAAAATGAGGAATCCAGAGAGTGGCTTAGCCTCTGAGTGATCCTTGCTTAAAGGGGCAACGGCCAGTGTCTTGGGAGGAAAAAGCTGTGTTATCACCTTACATGTCGGGGGTAAAGTGGTTGGATGGAAAATGGGATGATAGGAAGCAGGCTTTGCTTCATTTTAAAAAATATTATGTTACATAAGCTCTTCAGGTTCATTTTAGAATATGCGGTTCGGCATAAAGAGAGGAAAACAAAAATCAGTCATAATTCCAATGTCCAGAAAAGTCACTATCACCATTTTTCATTAAATATACTCCTCTAGAATTTTATTTCTCCAATATTTCTATTAACAGAAACAGTGACCATATTCAGTATATGCTATAGCATATGCAGTATTTCATTTATTTTTGTATATATAAATGTATATATATACATATACATATATATATATATATTTGGCCATATCACAGAGCATGTGGGGTTTAAGTACCCCAACCAGGGATCAAACCTGTGACGTCTATATAAAAAGCATGGAGTCTTAACCACTGGACCATCAAAGAAGTCCCTACACTATTTTAAAAATTATTTTTTTCACTTAACAATTGATACTGTTTTCTCATGTCAGTAAATACACTGCAGTGACAACATTGTTAATGGGCATAAGTAGGCATGCTTAATTGACTAAGTAATTAATCTCGTTATTGAACATTTAGGTTGTTTATAACATTTTCATGATTATAAATAGCAGCAATGAACATCTTTTCTTATACATCTTCACATATTTGCTCAGTTCTCTCCTTAAGGTAGAGTTCAGGAAATGGATTTACTACTGGGACAGAATGTATGCTGCGTGGTTTTCAGGATACCTGGGAGACACTATAACACCTTCGAGTCAAGACACAAAAAAGCCCATGATTTTCCTACTGCCTGTTGTGAACTCGCTTCTATATTGCTTGTTGGTTGTTATTGTGGTTTAGTTACTAAGTCGAATCCAACTATTTTGCAACCTCATGGACTATACCCGCCAGGCTCTTCTGTCCAAGGAATTTCCCAGGCAAAAATACTGGAGTGGGTTGCCTCTTCCTTCTCCAGCGGATCTTCCCACATCAAACCCACATCTCCCACATTGGCAGGTGGATTCTTTACCACTGACCCACCAGGGAAGCCCAGATATAGCTTTTACTTTCTGCTAAACATACCTGTCTGGCAAGTAAGAACAATTTCATCATTTAGGATATTTGTTTCTTTTTTATATCCAGCATAACTGACTATATAACAATACAACAGTCACTTACATGGTGGCATTTCTGCTATTTAACAGGCATAAGCAAATTCTGTCCATATCCATCAGATCAGTCAGTATCCATACCATGAGAGTGATTAAAATCTTGTGGTGGTGTTCTCTGTCACTAAGGCATGCAGCATAGGCTGTTTGACCTCATACTAAATAACCCCATTTTCTGGAGCTGGACTTTCTCTTACAATGGCCATGCTGCAATTACCCATCACTTATGATCACGACTACTTTCATACCTAAACTCTTTTTGTTTATTGCTTCTAAGAGTTATTTGTACACAAGAAAAAGAAAGTTGTATCGCCCAAGGGAGCCAAAAGAAAACGTCCTATTAATAAATTCTTCAAAGAATTCTTCAAAGATGAGGCTTTGATGAACTTCATGAGACTAGAACTCCTTAGATTTTTCTCTCAAGCTAACTGTGAAAATGTGTGAGAACATCCTACAGAATCATAAAGTTGTTCAAGACCTTAGTTGTTCATCATATGGGGAGGATTATACATGGAAAGACTTAGCAGTGGCCTCAAAATTTCTTTCTAGAAGGACAATTAACTTGGAAAAAAATATTAGAGGCATATATTTAAGCAAGCACACTTTCATTGGCATAAAATTTTGGGTTGGGATTGCTCCCATTCCACCATATCATTTCAAGGCATGTTATTTCTCTAACAAGGATCACAATCTTCCTTGGTAATAATGTTACTCACTATCCTTGAATTAATTCATTCTTTTTTCCCTGATTTTCTTGCCAGGAGAAAGTCTGTAGAGGGTGTGTATATGTATGTGTGTGTGTGTAGAGTACAATACCACTTTTCAGGTGTTTCTAACAAACTAGTGCATCTATATAAACTTTTTAAAATTAATTAAAGCATCTCTGGGCTTCCCAGGTGGCTCAGTGCTAAAGAACCTGCCTGCGAATGCAGAAGACTCAAAAGATGCAGGTTTAATCCCTGGGTCAGAAAAATCCCCTCGAGGAGGAAATGGCAACCCACTCTAGGGGGTTGCTTGAGCAATCCCATTGACAGAGGAGCCTGGAAAGTTATAGTTCATGGGGTTGCAAAGAATCAGACATGACCCAGTGACTGAGCACAAAGTATCCCTATTTAAGGGTCAGATTCATTTTTTACTTTGTTTTATGGATTACAAAGAATCAATCTATGGACTAGTCTAGTCTTACAATAATAATCTCTAAATGTAACTTGCTTCTAGGGAGACATACAAGTGAACCCAGCTAAAAAAATAGAAAGGAATATGCTTACAGTTTGAATGCTACAACAAACAGCACTTGGAAAGTTTATCACAGTGGCATTCCCACCTGCTAAACAAGAAGGAAAATTAATTAGAATTATAAAGAAATATTAAATTTTCACTGCAAACGCCAATATATTCACATTGCCATCTGGTAATGAATGAGAAAAGTTGAATAATCATATGGCCAGATACTGTAGGCACTACAGGAGTTATACCAAGTATATATACTTGTTGGTTGTTCTTGTGGTTTAGTTACTAAGTCTAGTCCAACTCTTTTGCAACCTGTGCTTCTTAACCATTTTATTATGGCCCCTTCCAAAATGAAACCCTTTTTTGTCTCTGTGGAAAAAGGTGCAGTTTCACAGAAAGTTTACCTACAATTTCAAGGAGTCGTAGTGGCCCATTCTCAGAGCTAGGTTAAAATCTACCATTTAAGGTAGGTAGTCAGATTTTTCACAACAACAGCTGAGAAACTGCCAATGAGTGCTCAGAAGTCACTGCATACCAAAGAACAGAACTGCCTTGTGCAAATGGATGGTATATTGGTTTTACATTTAAAATATTAGTGAAATGCACTAAGATGTCCCAAACAGGTGGCATCCAACTCCTACATTATGTGACAATGTGCCCAGATATTGATCCAAAAGTGCTATAAAAAACACGCTACATCAGCCCCCAAGGCAAATATAGTGTATATATAGTGTGTATATATTTATATATATACTATATAAATATATATATATGTATATAGTTATCCTACATTGGCCTTGGGGCTGAGATAACACATATCATAAATATAACATACTATCCTGTAATATAATGTGTTTTTATATTAAAGTTTTAGGTAGCATCCATATACATATTATGTCTTAATTTTGAATATTCAGATTTTAATAATATTTTGAAATATCTCTTTTGTCACACAGAACATATACTGTTGACCCTCCTAAGCAACTCTAGGCCAAATACAGAATTCTCTCTTTATTGAGTATCTATTCTATACCAAGCACTCTACAGAATGGGTGATGTTGTAAAAACACCAAGGATTTGAGTCAGATAAAATTTGACTTCAGTGTTGACAATGTCCCTTACCAATGTGACCTTGATTAAGGTCCTTTACATATACATTTACGTATGTATGCATGGAAATGTATAATTTTCTAACTTGGGTAACCTTGAACTGCAAGCTGTTGATAGCACCTGTTTCAGAGTGTAGTCACATTAGATGATGCATGTAAGGTGCTAAGCAGCATATTGGAAAAATATCAACTATACTATCTATACTATTATGTTGTTATATAATAATAGGAGCAATGGAGCGGGGGACACCATGCAATGAACTTTCCAAATATCATGTTCTTCATGCCTTACAAACATGCAGTGAGGAATGAAACAACTTGCCCATTGGCATGCAGCTTGAAGCTGCCATGGGTGGGCAGTTGAATTGGAAGTTGCTTGGCTCCAAAGCAGAACTAAAGGTCCTCCCCAATCTGGCAATGGCAAGAAGTAAACCTGCCCTAGAAGAATTAAGTGAGATAATGTACAACAGTTTACTGGCACATTTGTCAGCAAAAGTAGGTGATAGGCCACATGGTGACCAGAATTCCTTCTGGACTAAGACCGTTTGCTTTGTGAGGCTTTAACCCACTCAAGTGTGACTCGGGCACTGTGAGGATTTGACCGGAGGGCCTCAGTGATGCTGCCAAGACGGCAGCAGTCACAGAAGTCATGGGGACACAGTTGTTCCCATGTCTGTCCCACAGGGGCAACTCTACCTTGACCAGGTTTTAGTGACATATTTAAGAGAACAATTTCCCATTTCCTACTTTGTTCTTCCTCTTAGCCTAAAAGTTCGGGGTGCAATTGCTCCAGCTGCTCTTACCTGTATTTTAATCTGCTTTCTTTTTGTTTCTGTGCCTAGAAAGAGTTCACACCAAGGATTCCACTTTCCAAACCAAATGTAACTGTTAGCTAATCCCAATTTGAATTGGTCCCATTCTGAGTCCCACTGCATGTTCATTTTCAATTAAGAGTGTCTTTGAATGATCGGCAAAAGGTAGGCCATACTGGGTGTCTGCTCCAGATTAGCAACTCCTGAGCATGATGAGTCATATTCATGAGGAGTCTTGCAAAGCCTGACCTTGCTTGGCTGCTTCACAGGTGCAAGGACATATAAGCCAATTCTGCGTTACAAAGGGGTTCACATGTGGCACTCCCCAAATTTACCACCATGGGTAACAGAGTTAGCTGGGAAAGATGACAGGACTCAGCATTACCTTTCTCCATCACAGGAAAGACAGACAAATCTTACATCCCAAAGAATATAGACCTGCCCAAATTAGGGAGAATAGGGAGTATTTTAGGGGTGGAATAGCAGAATCTCAGAGGGGCATGCATCTTTGGTGCTGATGTCCATGTCTTCAACCCATCTCAAAGAGTCCACATGGAGTGAAAGCTTGACAAGACAGCAGGGGAGACTCATGGCTCTGTGTAGTCTCTGGAGCTTAGAGGAAACGCAAACAGGTAACTAGTTTGGTCTGGACCAGCTTAGTTTGGATTTAATACTTTTAAGGCTCTGTCCAGGGAAGTGAGCCAAGACATAAGTTGAAAATCAAGCCTGGTTCATTTAATTTAGAAAAATATGGATATGCATGTGGATATATTCAGGTCAGACAAGCTTCCTATATACTCAGTTGTACATACTTCTAGACCTTCTAAGTAATAAACATAATTGCCACTCTATCACTTACATTTTAACTGTGCCCTAAGATTTTTATCTCAGTTAATCCTCATAAGAATAACTAACATTCAATCCATTTTCCACAGGGTAAACACAGATTCAAAGATGGTAAGATATTTGCTCTAGTGGCATAGCTAATTGGAGTAATCAGTACTGGCACTCAATTCAGACTTGTCTTAATCCAGAACATGTGCTCTTAACAATGTGCTAATATCTATCAAAACTTCAAATCTCCCAGCTGGTCTGAAAAGAAACTGAAGTTACCTGTTGTGTAAGAGTGCCTTGGTGGGTGTGTTACACTTGTTTTACGTGTGCAAGTAGACTGGGTTCCTGCAGTCTGCGTGGTGGAAGATGAAGAAGCTACAGGAATGACAAGAATGGAAAATGGGATTCAATTTGTGGAGGAGAATTTCCACCACCAACAAAAATAACAGAACTAAAATCAGGAATTACCCTTTTACAATTTCTTAGAGAAAAAATCAAGGATGGCCATCAGGGATTACCCTACCATATAGCTATTTCATTGTCATGGAGAAATCTGTTCTAGATGATGAGCTAGAGAACTTAACAAAAGACAGAATTATTTCACGTTATATATATTTAAAATTCCCATAAAACTTACAACAGTGCATCTTAAGAAGGACATCTAGTTATCTTGGGTTCATACCAGTGATATTAAATGTTTATGGACCAGGGCCTTGGAGCTGGCACTAATACACTCTCTTCACAAGAACAACAATGTGGATTTCCTGACCTTATTCAAGTTCCTAATTATCCATCTACACATCTTTCCAGAGAGATGCACATATTAACCAGCACAGAAAATAAACTAAGAATATCCAAGTTCTTGAGGTTACATTAAGGCAAAGTACTGTCCAAAGTTAGAGTCTTGGTAAAGAGCCACAGAGCAATGTTCCTGGTACCCTGGTTCCTTCTGCAGTTGTGTTCTGGTCACTCCTTTCACAGGACTCATATCCTGTGTTATTTAACTCATCTTTCATTTCTCACCAAAAAACTTCACTGGGATTTCTCAGGGCTATGTTTCCTTTCTCCTTTCTTGAAATCTCTGCTTCACTTTCTATCAGACATGTCATCTCATCTGCAGAGTTGACCATTTGTCTCTTAAAAAGATTCTTATATCCCTTCCCCTGAGAGCACTGCAGAATTTCCAGGCAAGTTAGTGGCGCCAGATTTGGAAGCCTGTTAATAGGCTAGACTATACCTAGACTATACCTCAGCCTTTACACTGTACCCAGGATGGTCTATGTCCAATCCTTTAAAGGCTTCTGGGCTTGGAAGCACAACTGTTTACCTGGCTTGAGGTCCTTTGTGGGAGTGGGCATTGGAAGGGCAGAGGTCGAGGCCCGCGTTGTCACATGAGGACTCGTGGCCACTATAGTAGCGCTGCCCCTTTCTGGGACAGTGCTGTTCCCTGCTGGAGAAGCGGTGCTGGCTGTTCTTGGAGTCTCGGTAGAACTGGTCCTTGTGCTTTCAGTACTGGGGTTCACTGTTGTCGTAGGTGGAGCTAGAAATCAACATGAGAGCAAGGATTCATCATACTGCAGGAAATAAGAGCCGGTGAATCAATGCAACCAGGGAGACTGTCCTCAGGCAGAAATGAACACTTATCTCCCATGAACCCGGAGTTCACATCATCGGTCAACTAGAATCTCTGACTGAGGGGAGAGTGAAGACATGGTCACAACAATAAAACAGCTGCATTGAAAGGATAAAATCTGGGGAGGTATGGATATAACAGCAATGATGCCTGGGATTTGTGCTGAACACTTTGTAAAAACTAGTCACGTATATTATATTTATGCATCTAAATAAACATCTGTGAGTAACGGGAAAACGTCTAGATCCTGAAGCCACATTTGCTTTCTCAGTGGTATATGACTAGGACCTAAATAATAGCTCCTAAGAAACAGAATATTTACCAAAGAAATGCCATTCTATCAGTCAGCCTTATGAAGCCTTATGAAGCCTCAGGAAGCCTTATGAAGCCTTCCAAAAGACTTGCATCCTAAATGCAGATTAATTCATACCAAGAGCATATGCTAGATAACACAGATGCATTATGGACTTAGTAAGAAGGAGGACTAGATGTTTTAAGGTTCCTTTCTACATGAGAGATAATAACCACAGGTAATAACTTTGGCGCTTTCCAGAACCAGAAACCCTGTAGGATTCCAAACCACTTATTGAAGTCCTCAGAGACACCCAGAGAAAGAACTGAAATTAGAAGTGAGCCAAACACAGTGCCTGGCACAAGAGCAAACGTTTAGGGTAGACTCAAGAATGTGGACTTTTTTTCTTAAGGGACATATATTTTGTCTATAAGCAGTATTCTCAATTTTCAACTCTACGAAATATAAATTAGAACATCAAGTCTCTTGAATATGAGATAACTGCTGTGAAAACGCATTTGAGGGATTCAAGTCAGCTTAATATGGAAACTAGTCAATGTTGATCTCAAGAACAAAATCTTTTTTCAACAAGTATTTTTGTACAATTCTTTAGCAAGTATTTTAGTCTTTGTGGGCCCTGTGATCTCAGTGATAATGTGTGATCTGTCAGTGTGAAAATAGCCATTAACAGTATATAAGTAATAGCTGAGTCTGTGTTTGAATAAAATTTTATTTATAAAACTGTTGGTGAGCCTGTTTTACAATCTGATCTGGTCCTGGAGCTACAATTTGCCAACCCTGGTCTAAAAGTGTAGTCAGAGGTTTTGATGAAAAGTGCACGCCAATCCCCTCCATTCTTTTTGAAATCAAATCTAGACAAAAAGAGGAAGCAAGCAAAAAATCTGACCAAAGGACTATAACAAGGAGGAAATCTACTTGGTTTTTTTAACTAACTGTCTTCCTTGGTGGTAAATATTTCCTGAGGAAGAAGCTAGGAAGCTAAGGCTAGAAGGAGATGCTGAGGAAGAGCCTTAACAGAAGGTTGAAAAGTAAGTTCACCCTGTCAAAAGTGCAAGAAAACTTAAGCAATTGGATTGGAGGCAGAGAGTCACTTTGGCTCAGTTATGGGCTGGTTTCCCTCTGGACAGGGCAGTGAATTTGTAAATATTCATCTCTTAAAGATTTCTGAGCACTACAAAATTTCCCTAATTTCCTTCTATGTCATTAAAAAATATATTCAGCTAGACCAATCATATAATATCACAACTCCAAAAATGATCTCCTCCCAAGCTGTCTCTTTCCTGCATGTCTCTATGGTCAGCCTCTTTGGCTTCCGTTAACTGACTCCTAGATGCAGTTTCCCTAGGGTCATTGTCTCTGCATCATAATTGACCTTATTTCACTTGCCTTCCTCAAGGACACAGAATACAAAGTTGGAAGAATGCAATATCAACTTCATTTAAAGCAAAAAAGAGACATAACTTATGTAGGTCTGGGTATAGTGTTCTGTTTGCAATAGAAGACTTTTGTGGGAGAACATTCATTAGGAAAGAGTACCAGAAACCAGGAAATCCTGAAGAATCTTGTCCTTTCATCAAAAGGTAAGAAAAAGTAGGATGTCTACATCAAGACAGAATAATGTAAACTTTCCTGATTTTTTTATTTCACAAAACTCTTAAAAGCTACCAGTGAACATTTATTGAGATGCAAGTGTTTTCTTATTGCAATAAGCCCATTTTAACTTTTAAAGAAGTAACTTAGTGATATGGTGTGAAATGTGCATCAAAAAATCCAAGACATGGCAGAGGGAGGAGGTGAAACTATATAGTATAAAGGCTCAAACAATGTATGTGCAACAAGACTGGATTGGCCCCTGTTAAAGCCAAATTATACAAACACTTGACCAGACATTATATCACCTATTTTACACATGTGAAATTCTCTGTAAGTCTTAAAATGTTAGGAAAGGAAATTTAAAATTTCTGTTAAGAAATAATCTCAGAGCAAAGGACAGTTCTTCAAGTGGAATAAATTCAGCTCTATAAAAATGTTTACTATATCTCAGTGTGGAACAGTGAATGCTCTTTCATGAGCCAACTAGCGCTATTGAAGGACTGCTTTAGGGGATAGCTTTCCGACTGGGAAGTTCCTCCAGCCTATGGTCCTGAATTAAGGTTAGTGTTAACACTTCATTCTACACAAATACAGTTATTTGTGTAGATAAAGTTATTTTATACCAAGAGTGATTAGAAAACAAGATTACAGGAACCTCTTTTTTCCCTATTAATAAAAGAAGAAGTTATATCAAACAAAAAACCATGGAAACTCACAGCAAGTGATCAAAGTAAGTAGGAATACAAGCTCACATGTCTTAATACACTACTCTAGGATGTTTTTTTATGTCATTGAACTACCCTCTTTTCTCAATACTGCAGCAATGCAAGCCACTGTCAAGAAGGACTGCACTCTCTGTGCTCAAAGAAACATTAATTTCACAAATATTTCCTTTTAGCTCATAATGTTTGGAACAAGAAACATTTGGGGCATAACAAGGGACAAGAAAGGAAGAATAATGTATAATTTGCATAGGAAAATTTCCACTGCCAACAATAATAACAAAACAAAAATCAGGAATTACTCTTTGATACTTTCTTAGAGAAAAATTCAAGGATGGCCATGAGGTATTACCCTGCCATATAGAAATTTTATTATTATTAATAAATCTGCTCTAAATGATGATGTGGAGAGTTTAACAATAGACAGAATTATTTCACTTTTTATACTCTTAGAATTGCCCTAAAGCCTACAACTGTGCATGTTAAGAAGGGCACCCAGTTAAACTTGGGTTCATACCAGTGATATTAAATGTTTATGGACCAGGGCCTTGGAGCTGGCACTAATACACTCTCTTCACAAGAACAACAATGTGGATTTCCTGACCTTATTCAAGTTCCTAATTATCCATCTACACATCTTTCCAGAGAGATGCACATATTAACCAGCACAGAAAATAAACTAAGAATATCCAAGTTCTCGAGGTTACATTAAGGCAAAGTACTGTCCAAAGTTAGAGTCTTGGTAAAGAGCCACAGAGCAATGTTCCTGGTACCCTGGTTCCTTCTGCAGTTGTGTTCTGGTCACTCCTTTCACAGGACTCATATCCTGTGTTATTTAACTCATCTTTCATTTCTCACCAAAAAACTTCACTGGGATTTCTCAGGGCTATGTTTCCTTTCTCCTTTCTTGAAATCTCTCCTTCACTTTCTATCAGACATCTCATCTGATGTGCAGAGTTGATCATTTGTCTCTTAAAAAGATTCTTATATCCTTTCCCCTGAGAGCACCGCAGAATTTCCAGGCAGGTTAGTGGTGCGGCCTGAACAAGAGCTCCCAAACTTGGACTTTCCTTATTGCCTCTCATTGGTCTTCTTTTTACTTGCTCACCGTGGACTTCACATTTCAACATCACCTTTACTCTTGTTCTTAGCAGTCTTTGTTTTTTGTGGAGTTTTTCGTTTCTTTGTTTAGTCATTGCTTTTGGTAGTAGCATTTTGGGTTTTTCTTTTGTTTGTTTTTGCATCCCCAAATGCCCAAATCTACAACAAGATGTGGCTCACTTTAGGAACTAAAAACAGGGCAACAAGAAAGTCTGATGATCAGAGTCTTTATTCAACTGAAATCTGTGAAAGACCTTTTTGGCTTAACTTCTTTCTCTAGTTTGGGTCATTGTGGGCATCTTTCTTTTCTCCACTGCTCCTAATGACTTCATTTTTGTTTATTTATTAAAAAAAATACATTTCATCTTAATCAGAAGATAATGTAGAAGAATGACTCTGATGAACTTATTTGTAGGCCAGCAATAGAGACACAGACATAGAGAAGAGATCTGTGAACACAGCGGGGGGGAGGAGCAGGTGGGCTCATGTGATTTTACATCCAACCAGTGCAGGAGTATTTTAGGTGACCAGCATGGATACGGTCACAGAGCAGAGAGAGGGAATGGATGAAAGGACAGATGCCCCTGCAATGGATCTTCTTCAGTGTTCTCTTCCTTTCTACCCTGTAAATCTCAACTGTAATCTCAGATTTTGAGGGAAATTATCAGGATACATGTAATACTCACTGAGTTTTATCCACCCAGAGGTCCTATGGACAAATACACCAAGACTTTCTTTCTAAACCTCTGCTTTAAACAAAGGCCATAATTTACACGTGTTCCTCAAACCAGGAACACTAATCCATGCACTCAGTAAACACAAACTATTAAGAAGTAAATCAATATTGAGAAAGTCAACAGAAGCTCTAGTGTGCTGCCTGGAAGAAAATTTTTTTTAAAAATAAACTTTCATGACTCTAAATTCCCAGTTTTAACCTAAAGACCTCTCTTCCAAACTCAGTTCAATGACCAGTCCTCCAGATCCCTCCTAGTTGAACACACACACGGTTCAGTGTGAGTGGAAGGAAATCAATGTGTTCCAGCAGACGTGTTTGGCTAAGAGGTTGTGATATTTCTGTTACTTCTCAGATTCCAGAGTCACTTCAAAGTGTCAAAGAGTTGGGGAGGCTCTAGGAATCTCCAAAGGTAAAAGCTATCTTTTTAATCCAAAAAATAGAAAATTTGATCATAAATGGGTCTCCTGAATGGCAAGCTATTTCCCCACCCATAAGTCAAATTATTCTCCATTTTTATTAAACATGAACTTTTAACTAACAGAAATCTGAAGTATAAACTCTGGACCCTGAATTGAAAAAACAAATGTGTGCATTTTAAATCTCTTCAGTCCTTAAATCTGATGTTTACTTTATTACAGTATGAGTACATTTCCGGCTACATAAATATAGTAAAGGGTGCTAGAAGTAAAACAGTGTAAGACATTGACACCCTGAAAAGACAGGGTAATTTTATAAAGGTGCTTCCAGTGAGGATGTCAGATCGGGATAAATTCATCCAAATACATGCTCTATGATCAGGATAGAATGCAGAGAAGCCCCAAAATTCAAATTAATGGGACAATCTAGACTCAACCATTTTCTATTCATATGATTCCCAATGATGAACTTAGACACTGTGTCTCAGTCTTCACAAACATAAAGTAGGATTGAGTCACACCTACAGTGCATAGGGTTATCGTAAGAATTAAGTGGATTAATACTTAAGGAGTGGTTAGTCTGGTTCCTGACTCAGGAAACAGAATAAATATTAACTTCACTGAAATTTTCTCCTCAGTGTTGGATTAGGCCTCAGAATGGCTGAAGTGATCTCTATTCACAGCTCATTGTAAGGACAGATTCTCATTTACCTGACCTTGTTCTGGCATTTCTACTTTTCCCTCATGACAACATGTCAACTCAGCCAAGTCTGCCTTTCCTTAGATGTCCAAGATCAGTGGTCTAACTTTATTTGTATTAATAAATTCCTTTGAGAATGAGATAAAGAGTCACAAGTCCCCTTCATTCTGATATGCTTGTACTTCCAAAAGGTGAATGTAACAAGGTATAGTGATAGTGAGAGTCACTAAGTCATCTGACTCTTTGTGACCCCATGGACTATACAGTCCACGGAATTCTCCAGGCCAGAATACTGGGGTGGGTAGCCTTTCCCTTCTCCAGGGCATCTTCCCAAACCAAAGATCGAACCCAGGTCCCCCACAATGCAGGCAGATTCTTCACAGCTGAGCCACAAGGGAAGCCCAAGAAGACTGGAGTGGGTAGCCTAGCCCTTCTCCATCAGATCTTCCCAACCCAGGAATCGAACCAGGGTCTCCTGCATTGCAGGCAGATTCTTTACAAACTGACCTATCAGGGGAAGGAGTTCAGAAACTCTAAAGTCAGATATGGAAGCCTGTTAAAACGCCTTACCCTAGACTATACCTCAGCCTTAACGCTGTGCCCAGGATGGTCTATATCCAATCCTTTAAAGGCTTCTGGGCTCAGAAGCACAACTGTTTACCTGGCTTGAGGTCCTTTGTGGGAGTGGGCATCGGAAGGGCAGAGGTCAAGGCCCGCGTTGTCACATGAGGACTCGTGGCCACTATAGTAGCGCTGCCCCTTTCTGGGACAGTGCTGTTCCCTGCTGGAGAAGTGGTGCTGGCTGTTCTTGGAGTCTCGGTAGAACTGGTCCTTGTGCTTTCAGTACTGGGGTTCACTGTTGTCGTAGGTGGAGCTAAAATCAACATGAGAGCAAGGATTCATCATACTGCAGGAAATAAGAGCCGGTGAATCAATGCAACCAGGGAGACTGTCCTCAGGCAGAAATGAACACTTATCTCTCATGAACCCGGAGTTCACATCATCAGTCAACTAGAATCTCTGACTGAGGGGTGAGTGAAGACATGGTCACAACAATAAAACAACTGCATTGAAAAGACAAAATTTGGGGAGGTATGGACCTGAAAACAATGATACCTAGGATTTGTGCTGAACACTTTGTAAAAACTAGTCACGTTTATTATATTTATGTAGCTAAATAAACATCTGCGAGTAAGGGGGAAATGTCTAGATCCTGAAGCTGCATTTGCCTTCTCAGTGGTATATGACTAGGACCTAAATAGTAGCTTCTAAGAAACAGAATATTTACCAAAGAAATGCCATTCTATCAGTCAGCCTTATGAGTACCCTTCCAAAAGAACTGCATCCTAAATGCAGATTAATTCATACCAAGAGCATATAATTCATACCAAGAGCTAGATAACACAGATGCATTATGCACTTGGTTAGAAGGAGGACTAGATGTTTTAAGGTTCCTTTCTACATGAGAGATAATAACCACAGGTAATAACTTTGGTGCTTTCCAGAACCAGAAATGCTGTAGGATTCCAAACCACTTATTGAAGTCCTCAGAGACACCCAGAGAAAGAACTGAAATTAGAAGTGAGCCAAAACACAGTGCCTGGCACAAGAGGAAACGTTTAGGGTAGACTCAAGAATGTGGACTTTTTTTCTTAAGGGACATCTATTTTGTCTATAAGCAGTATTCTCAATTTTCAACTCTACGAAATACAAATTAGAATATCAAGTCTCTTGAATATGAGACAACTGCTGTGAAAACTCATTTGAGGGATTCAAGTTAGCTAAATTCGGAAACTAGTCAATTTTGCCTTTAAGAAGAAAAACTTTTTTTTCAACAAGTATTTATGTACAAGGCATTAGTAAATATTTTAGCCTTTGGGGGCCCTGTGATCTCAGTGATAATTACTCAAACTTGTCAGTGTGAAAACAGTCATAGACAGTATAGAAACTGAGGCATATATACATATATATAATAGCTGAGGCTGTGTTTCAATAAAACTTTATAAAACTACTTTGAGCCTGTTTATAATCTGATATGGTCCTGGAGGTACAGGTTGCCAAGCCTGGTCTAAGAGTATAGTCAAAGGTTTTGATGAAATGTTCAATCCTAATACCCTCCATTCATTTTGAAATCAAATCTAGACAAAAAGAGGAAGCAAGCAAAAAAAATCTGATCAAAGGACTATAACAAGGAGGAAGTCTACTTGGCTTTTTTAACTAACTGTCTTCCTTGGTGGTAAATATTTCCTGAGGAAGAAGCTAGGAAGCTAACGCTAGAAGGAGATGCTGAGGTAGAGCCTTAACAGAAGGTCGAAAAGTAAGTTCATCCTGTCAAAAGTGCAAGAAAACTTAAGCAAAGAATTGGATTGGAGGCAGAGAGTCACTTTGGCTCAGTTATGGACTGGTTTCCCTCTGGACAGGGCAGTGAGTTTGTAAATATTCATCTCTTAAAGATTTCTGAGCACTACAAAATTTCCCTAATTTCCTTCTATGTCATTAAAAAATATATTTAGCTAGACCAATCATATAATATCACAACTCCAAAATGATCTCTTCAAAAGCTGTCTCTTTTCCACATGTCTCTATGGTCAGTCTCTCTTGGCTTCTGTTAACTGACTCTTAGATGCAGTTTCCTTAGAGCCAGCATTTTCTGCATCAGAATTGACCTTATTTCACTTGCCTTCATCAAGGATACAAGCAAAATACAAAGTTGGAAGACTGCAATATCAAATTCATTTAAAGCAAAAAAGAGACATAACTTATGTAGGACTGGGTATTGGGTTCTGTGTCGTGGGAGAACATTCATTAGGAAAAAGCACCAGAAACCAGGAAATCCTAAAGAATCTTGTCCTTTCATCAAAAGATAAGAAAAAGTAGGATGTCTACATCAAGATGGAACAATATAAACTTCCCTGATTTTTTTATTTCACAAACTTCTTAAAAGCTACCAGTGAACATTTATTGAGATGTAAATGTTTTCATACTGACATAAGCCCATTTTAATTTTTCCAGTAGTCATGTATGGATGTGAGAGTTGGACTATAAAGAAAGCTGAGCGCTGAAGAACTGATGTTTCTGAACTATGATGTTGGAGAAGACTCTTGAGAGTCCCTTTAATTGCAAGGGGATCCCACCAGTCCATCCTAAAGGAGATCAGTCCTGGGTGTTCATTGGAAGGACTGATGTTGAAGTTGAAACTCCAATACTTTGGCCACCTGATGCGAAGAGCTGACTCATTGGAAAAGCCCCTGATGCTGGGAAAGATTGAGGGCAGGAGGAGAAGGGGACAACAGAGGATGAGATGGTTGGATGGTATTAGTGACTCAATGGACATGGGTTTGGGTGTACTCTGGGAGTTGGTGATGGACAGGGAGGCCTAGCGTGCTGCGGTTCATGGGGTTGCAAAGAGTCGGACACAACTGAGTGACTCATCTGCCTAATTTAGTGATATGGTGTGAAATGTGCTTCATAAAATCCAAGACATGGCAGAAGGAGGGGATAAAACTCTATAGTATAAAGGCTCATACAATATATATGCAACAAGATTGAACTGACCCCTGTTAAAGCCAAATTATACAAATACTTGACCAGACATTATATTACCTAGTTTATACATGTGAAATTCTCTATAAGTCCTAAAATGTTAGGAAAGGACATTTAAAAATTCTTCTAAGAAATAATCTCAGAGGAAAGGGCAGTTCTTTAAGTAGAATAAATTCCGCTCCATAAAAATGTTCACTATATCTCAGTGGAACAGTGAATGCTTTTTCATTAATCAATTAGCACTCCTAAAGCACTGCCTTAGAAGATATTTTGCTGACTGGGAAGTTTCTCTAGCCTATGGTCTTGAATCAAGGTTAGTGTTAACACTTCATTCTACACAAATTATCCTATGAAGAGTTATTAGAAAACAAGATTATAGGAGCCTCTTCTTTCCCTGTTCAAGGAAGAAGAGGTTAATATCAAATAGAAAACTCTTTATCTAGGGTAACCCACAGCAAGTGATCAAAGTAAGTAGGAAGACAAGCTCACCTGGCTTTATAGTCAACTTTATGATGTTTTTTTCATCATTGAAAAACCATTTCTTAATATGGCAACAATACAAGCCACTGTCAGAAGGGACTGCATTCTCTATGGTCAAAGAAACATCTCTTCCGCCGATATTTCCCTTGAGCTTATAACGTTTATTCTTCCGTTCAGTGACTTTGTTTTCCTCAGTACTAATAATGGTATTTCTGCAGTCTAACCAAGAACATTCCCCTCGGCCCCAGCACGTGGATGTGACTTTTCCTTCATAGGAGCAGGGTAGCCTGACAGACTGACCCTCCACTCCAATCACATGTAGGTAAGACGTTGCACCATCTGTAAATAAAGAGAAACCAGAGCATGGGGTCTCAATATTTTAACTTTACTTCCAGTTTTTTCTTTATATAGCTTATTTGGTTTGAAATCATCTGACTAACATCTTGAGTTTTTAAAACTTAGGATAAGCATTTTTCTACATTCACATATTCTCTAGCAGCATTATCATTTACTAGATATATTTCTAGATGAAATATCATATAAATGTTTTTCTGTATTCAGAATTACTTCCTAATGGGATAGATTTCTGAGAGAAAGTTTCAGGATAAAGGGAGAAATATGTTCAATCTCTTGGTAGTAAGACCAAATCTCTCTCCCAAAGGTTTGAAATAAATGCCATTACAGTAATACATGAATATGTGTGTATTTCTTTCTGTTTTTGACATGTATCTGCTTATTAAATAGGTTAAACATACATGTAGCTTTTCCTCTCCCCTGAATGTCAGTATCTCAGTTGAAATCTCTTTTAAAAACTCTTTTGCATTTTTAGTTTTGATTTTAAGTCTTATTGTAAGTTTTTAAATAGCTCTTTCAAAACAAAAACAAACAAAAATAAATATTGAGCTATTGCTCTTTCAAATTAAATCACCTCATATCATTGCTCTTAATCAAATTTTTAAAAAAAGCAGAGATAAAGTTTTACTTAAAGCATCATTGGTTAGAAGGCCAAAGCTAAGCTGTTTAGAAATCAATTCCTAAGAAACTGAGTTTATAACACTTTCAGGAGAAACTGAGGGTTATCATGGGCTTAAGGATCAACCAGATAAATTCAAGCAGGGATCCCTTCTTGAGCAATGTATAAGGAAGCACAGCCCACTTACTCAGGTGAAACCAAAAAACTGGAGAACATTCAGTCAAATACTAAATGTTTCCTCTTAAAAAACAAACAAACAAAAACACCTCTCTCCTGAGTCAGTGGCTTAAAAATCCCTACATTGTCAAATGCAGTCCGAGTGGTCCATAAAAGAATCTGAGTCTCATGACTAATCATAGGGCTGGGCTGTAAGTCTGGGAAATGCTCTGGGAATAAAACACTCATTGATACATAAAATAAGAGTCTAGTTTTTTCACTGGAATTCCGGTAATATTTAATGTTGCTTAGTATCATTTTTGGATTACAAAGGTAATACAGGCTAAATATAAAAATTTGTTCTAGAAGTATAATTTAAAAAAATATGTTTCCTCATATTCCCAACTCTAGAGATTGTTTTAAAATTTAGGATACGTGTATTCCTAAATTTCCCCCCATCTCATAGGATATTTTTAATTAAAATATTTTATTTATTAAAAAATTTTTTTTGTTCACACAGCATGGTCTGTGGGACCTTAATTACTCATTCAAGGATGGAACCCCTGCACCCTGCATTGGAAGCACAGAGTCTTAACAACTGGAAAAGTAGGGAAATTAAAATATTTTCTTTTTAACAGAAATAGTTGCCCACAGTTGAAAAAATCAAAAAGCACAGAATGGTACAGTAAAGGACTCTTTCCTTCCCCCCTCATCCCCATTTCTTCTTCTCATCCCCTTCTACACTGTGATAACAGCTGTTACTGTTTGCTACCTACACATGAGCAGTTCGTGCATATACAGCCATCTACCTACCCACCCCTCCATATTTTTTTTGTTTGTTTAAATACAAGCAGTGGCATAAACCATACTGTACAACGTCATGCCTTGTAACCCACTCACAGATTTTGTAAGTTTTAGTATTTAAGCAATTTCTTTGGCTTAAGGCTTCAGCCTTGTTCTTTGCTCATTGGTGACCCCATTACCTTCTGACAAAGTCCTAGAACACCTCCACTGCCTCATCACCAACACAGCCCCTACACTCCCCCATCCTCAGGCTTCCAAAGCACAGCCCACCTGTTCACTTACCTATCAGAAGGAGTAGGAAGCCCAGGATGGCTACCCAAGGATGCATGATGCTATTGTCCTGAAGGAAAGAGAAAGCAAACTGGTTAGTGTGTCCTGCCACCATATAGTATCAGAATCAAAACAGTTAGGTGATGTTTTGGGGGCTCCAACAAAGGATTAGCCAGAGGCAAAATGATAAAGAAGTGATTTATGAGAATAGAATGCTTGTGAGGCATCAGATCCAGCAGGTGAGTGTTCTACTACCCCAAGTGCTGAGTGGGTTACATTTTCATCATCAAAGGAGGATAGAGGAGGGGAGAAGACCACCTTCTTTGTCTTTCTTTGAGTCTTCCATCACTAACTCCTCCTACAAGTTGGGTAGGGGAGTTTTTGGCCCTATATGGTGCATCTGGGACTGTCATGAAACTATGGAGAAATTATTTCAGGTCTCAGAACAGGGAGGGTCATTCACTTTGAAATGTCACCTTTCCATAAATTATTCGTGTGTGTGTGTGTGTGTGTGTGTGTGTGCAGAGAGCACGTCCTAGGGGTCATCACCTTGTTCACGTCACTGGGCAGGTTTTAGGCCCTATTTTCCACTATTGCTTTACAGTTTGAAGGTATGTCTCATGCTTCTGTTAAACGGTTTTATGGCTAAGTGAGTTAGCTTGGATTTGTTGTTTGGCAAGCAGGTCTGGCTTTGATGCTGCTAAGTGACTTGCTCTGCTTTATGAGACAAGCAAGCCCACATTGTTTCAGGATTTTTCCATTTTTTTCTTGGGTGATCATTAACTTACAGAGGTCTCTCTTACTTTTTTCTTTACGTATAATTACCTAATGGGATTAACTATTAAATCACTATCATGTCCCTTTACTTTGTCCCTATGATTTCCTACTCCAGATGTTTACCGTTTTATGCTTAAAAGTGGGTAAGAGGTAACAATGAATCATTAACTTATTCCTTCTGAGACAGGATGTAGGCCTGCCTGGGGAAGGACTAAAACACCTGGCTGACTGTCTCTTTTCTGTTGTAAGAATTATAAACCAATTAGTATCATCCTTTTAGTTCTCTTAGATGTTAAACTTTGGAGGATGGATTTACAAAAGATAAAAATGAAAAGAAATTAAGCATTAAAAGAGATTATAACCATGATTTGGTGATCCAAAACATTTTTCCAAAACAGTTTCTAAATCTGGAAAAGGGTCATTTAAGTCCTTAATCTGTTTGTTTTTTATTAGGCCCAGTATCTTAATATTTTATACTTTGGGACTTATTAAGTCTTCTATCTCTGTTAATCGGTTCTCTATTTTCTATTAATATCAGTTGGTGATAGAGTGGCTTCCTTGTCCCTCAGGAAACAGAGTGGCCACTGATTTAGTTAAGTCCCTTCTATTACAGAGATAGGACTTGACTGGTGGCTCAGTCATCAAGGAATCCACCTGTAATGCAGACCTGGGTTTGATCCCTGGGTTGGGAAGATCCCCTGGAGAAGGCAATGGCATCCCTCTCCAGTATTCTTGCCTGGGAAACCCCATGGACAGAGGAGCCTGGCAAGGGTCATAGGGTTGCAAGAGTAAAACACAGCTTAGCAATTAAACCACCATACCATCTTCCATTAAAGAGATAGGACAATCAGGCACAAACAGAAAGGAATACAAAAACAACTGGCCATGGATGTTGTACAAAAGGGCTTTTAGGAACGTGTACCTCTGTCTCTCTCCTGACACTTCCATTACATATTTCTTATGGTTGCTAAGATTTCTAACCCTCTGGGTTAAGACAGAGAAGGTTGCACCAGTATATCTAAGAAATTCTACTAAGTGGCCTTCCACATCAATGACCACCTGAAGTTTGGCATTAGTTATGTAGCTAGTCTCTCTAGGCAGAGTCACCTTTGGCTTTAGACCTCAGTCTTCTGATCATGAAATTGTCAATAGCCAAGGGCCCCCTATCACTCATTGGCATCTGGGGCATTCTCTCTTTCAATGTCCTGGATGTTTTCTAAAAGCTCATTGATCACAATCTCCCTTCGAGTGTCCCTTCTGTTCACACCTGGCACATTGATTTTGGATACCCATCGGTCTTGTACAGTCAAATGACCCAGAAAGTCTGGCCTCCCTTTCATGGTCTGTGAGTGGACAGGGCCACTGCCATCATTTGGGCCTTTTGTGTATTTCTCTGGACGCATTCAGCCTTTTTGGCCATATCCCTATTATTGAAAACCAAATAAGACAACTAGAGCAAATTGCTCAAAAGGTCTGAGGACCTCCTCCTTCCAGCAGTTGCTTTTTGAATTTTGCATTTGAAGTCTGGGGCAGACTGGGTTATGAAATGTATAGCCAAAAGGACCTGTCCCTCTGGAGAGGAGGGATCCATATTTGGGTACTATTTAAAAGCTTCCACTAATCTCCTTTGAAAAACTGCAGGATTTCCCCCTGGCCCCTGTTGGACTTCTTTCACTTTTTTCATAATTGATGGGTTTCACTATAAGCTTTTTCATACCTGCTAATAAATATTAATCCTATGGTCCTACTTATTTCTATCATTACAATTCATCTGGTGACTCCAATGTGGGTCTGCCTCAGGGAAAGCATTGTTTTCCACCTGATGTACTGCGTGGCCCTCTTGGGCCTGGGCTACCACTCGGTCAGCGTGGGCTCTGGCTGCCAGTACTGTGTGCTGTTCTTTCTTAGGAGGGTAGCGGTGGGATAAAATCTGTAAATCCCCCCAGGTGAGATTCCCCCCAGGTAAGTTTCTTTGTGAAAATTTCAGAGTCCTCAGAAAAACCTCTCAATTTATCCTCTGCCAGACTTAGATCAGACAGCAAAGAAAACACATTTGTTTCTTGATTTTTATAAGAAAGTTCTCTCAGAGGAAGAACCATAGGAGCAGTTGGTTGGTAACATATTGCTCTGGTATGCTCTCAACCAGCTAGGCTGGGATTGGGTCCCTTGGGTAACTTGGGGTACCTAGGAGCTCCTGTTAGTGGAGGTCATTCCTCAGCCTTGGGTGTGTTTTCCCGGGGATAATAGCCTCTGCTAGAGCAAGGGCTCCTGCCTGTAAGATAGCTTCTGTTGCAGCAGCGGGGTGCACTCGAGCAGTAGTTAGCTATCCAAAAGTTTCCTTCCCATGTCAAAATCCACTGTGCAATTTAACCAAGATTTGTACTTACAACTTTAGATGTTGTTCCTTCCAAAGTGGTCTCCCAAGCAGATGTTACTCCCTGAGAAACTGCTGCAAAGGAATAGTAGAGAAGGTGTCCCAGTGGTGTTGACAGTGAGCAGACACTGGTCTTGCTGAAAATTGAAAATAAAGGATCAGCGCTTATAAGGGTTGGAGGGAGGGGAAGACTGACATCAGGGCTCAGGAAGTCCTCCGCTGGGCACTTCAAGTAAGTAGGAGGAAGTCACTTTAGTCTTGGGCTTCCCTGGTAGCTCAGCTGGTAAAGAATTTGCCTGCAATGCAGAGGATCCTGGTTTGATTCCTGGGTCAGGAAGTTCCCCTGGAAAAGAATAGTCTACCCAGCCATTATTCTTGGACTTCCTGGTGACTCAGCTGGTAAAGAATCTGCCTGCAATGTGGGAGACCTGGTTCAATCCCTGGATTGGGAAGATCCCCTGGAGGAAGGCATGGCAACCCACGCCAGTGTTCTTGCCTGGAGAATCCCCTGGACAGAGGAGTCTGGTGGGCTACAGTCCCCAGGATCGCACAGAGTGGGACGCGACTGAAGCGACTTAGCAGGCAGGCAGGACCTTAAGTCTTGGGAAATGATTCCCATCAGTTTCCTTGTACATCATATACTTAAGAAAACTGATAAGAGGCCTTTCATCTAGGTTGGACACAGTCCTCTAAATGATAGTATGTATAATCCCCCGGTAATAGACCATGGGCATCTAGTCTCAATCCAAAGACCAGCTCCAGAAACAAGCCTAGAATACCTTCTTAATAACTCATTTAAGCTTTATAACAATATAACATAGCAACAAAGAACTATTGGAAAAGTAAGTTTCAGACAGTAGATACATACCTCAAGTAGCAAAACTAAAATTTTATACCTATTAAAACAATCTTTTTCTCTAAAATTATCCTCATTTTTATCAAATATAGCCAAATTAAGATTAATCTGTTCATAAAATAAGACTGCCAGAGTGATCACATAGGCCTGTATAATTTTTCCAATAAGGTAGGTACCTTGATTGCTAAAAACAGTCAAAGTATACCTGAAGTGAAAAACACATTTTTAATCATTCAGTTTTCACTGTGAGGATACCAGTCTTGTAGCCAAAAAAGGCTTTAACCCATTAAATGAAGAATGGGGTTTGCCAGGGAGCCGGGAAAAGCCAAGTGGTTGTCTTGGATTTCCCACATTCCTGACTGTTTAATTTACAGTTTTTAAAAAATCTATCTTAATTTTTCTCATTTAGGAGCAGACAATAGTCATGCTTCAAGGACATCAGACTGGCAAAAGTCTGACAATAAGGGGTTAATTTTCTTGCTGACAAATTTTACAACAAATAATAAAGTGAACTTACTAACTTTTAGAAAACCCAGGTACAATAAAGTATTATACTTAAGGTTGGTGATGCTAAAAATATGTCTACATTAATTAAAAAGTGTAAGTTTACGGACTTGAATTTTAACAGGGATACACACAGAATGTAGAAGAAAACTCTCAGAATTAGGAAGATGAGTATAGATCACCAAATCCTGTCAGAAGCAACCCAAAAGGTAAAATTTCTTCCTCTTAACATGTCACACCCCTTGTCACATGTACCAACCCAAAGATCCCTTTTACATCTCCAAATACACCTGCTACCTTTCTGTGAAAACCCATGTTGATTCCAACCGTTCCCCTGGTTCCCTGTCTTTATACGTCGAATCATCATTTCTATAGTCTGTACCTAGGTACCCAATCAGAGTCCCAAATCATTCAGGGGTGATCGGCCTGCTTAATACCGGTAGCCATGGGCAGAGTGTCCTTCCCAGAACTTTTGGACTCCGTTGTCCCTTGGCCCCACTAGGACCCATCACCGACCTTCTTATCTACTGTCAGTTGTGGTTGCCAGTTGAAACCACTAGGTGGTGTTTCGGGCGCTCTGAGGAGCTCCTGTTCTCCAAACTGCACCGAAAGAATTCAGCCAGAGGCTGAAAAGGAATAAATAAGAAGTGATTCACAAGAATAGGATGCTTGTGAGACTCATAAGCTGACAGATGAGTCTTGGGCTGCACCGAGTATTTAGTGGGTGACATTTTTATAATCAAAGGAAGAGAGAGGAGGGGAGAAGACCACCTTCTTTATTCTTTGAGTCTTCCATCACTAACTCCTCCTACATGAAGGAGAAGGAGTTATAACCCTATATGGTGTGTCCAGGACGGGCGTGGCAGTATGGAAAACTCATTTCAGGTCTCAGTACAATCAAGAGAGTCCACTTTGAAACGTCATCTTTCTAACTCTGGCAAATATCTTAATTTCTGCAAACCTCAGTTTCTTCTCCTTTGTTATGAATGTAATAATAGAATCTTCCTCAAACATTTGGATGAGGCCTCACAACAAGATAATGCCTTCAAAAGCATCAGGCCCAGCCCTTTCCTATAAAAAGCACTCAGTAATTGTTTTTTTTTTATTATCAGTGACTCCCAGAATTACATAGATAGCCCAGAACTCTCCCCTATGAGATAATAACTATGAAAGCTTCGGTATAGTGGCAAGTCCCTATTCAACACTTACACTGTATCATCATAGTAATGATTATTTGATCAGAGGGAAGTGCCAGTCATCAGACACCAAACCCCACTTAGGCATCCATAAGTCCACTCAGCCCCACATTTCCAACTGCCTGCTAAACATCACCCAGGAGCACTTCAAACTCAAGATAATCCAAATTATTTTTACTTTTTCTCCCGGGGTTCTTTTACCAGTGAACCCATCACATCAGCTAATCTCCCAAGTACAGAGACTCACTCATCCTTCCTTCTTACTCCAGCCACTAAGTCCTCACAATTCCAAGTCCTAATGGCTCTGACTCTGTCCCTTCTCTGCTGTTACTGCTGCCATCACTCTAGTCGAGACACTCCTCTTCTGTCTGGATTGTAGCAGGAAACCTCCTGGGGAGCCACTCTGCATAGAGGTTTATGGAAAGTGAAAGTGTTAGTCACTTAGTCTTGTCCAACTCCTTGGGAC